>NC_085015.1:24187116-24282116 GCF_963854185.1 Sardina pilchardus
CCTCAAATGGGTGAGGGGAAAATAAATTTAAATGTGTAGTATTTTTGATGAAAGGTGACAAACACTGGTTCAGAGTAGGACTAGGAATGGTGTATATTTAATACTTAACATGGTGCAGTACAAACTGGGAGTACTCTGATTTGTCTCATGAGAAATGTACTGGACTGCTTTGCGTGTCGGTCGAGGACAGGGATTGTGAATTATTGTCCTGCTTCGCTGTAGTTGCTGATTTTCTAGCTCATTCTTGTTTAATCTCCCTCTTGTCAGTGCATGTGAGTTCCCTGGTGTGTCTGTGAACACACTGACTGAGTGTTTTGTTCTTGTGCGTCATCTCTAGCTCCCTCTGGTTGGGGGAACGCCGCCTCGCCCAGCCCCTGCGTGGACAACGGCACGGCCGCCTGGGGAAAGCCCATTGACGGTCCTAGCGTCGGGCCTGCCGGCTGGGGCGAGCCGGATGACTCGGGCAAGACCTCAGGCTGGGGCAACCCTCCCACAAATCCCATCAAACCTGGTGAGACGAGCGGCATTGTGTGTTTTTTTCTTTTTTTTTTTTTTTTACTTTTTTTATTGGGATGTTTATTTGGATGGTTTTGCGGTTTGCGGACGTCTGTGCATTACACTGCACCACGGAAAAAATGTCATGATGCAGTTTTGTAAATAAACATTTGTAACCATCTTTTTTTAAAAAATCTTTTTTAAACATTTTTTTAACCATTGGATTGGACTGCTTTTTAGGAGTAATGATATTTTATTGCTATTGTGAAATGTCACAGGGATCCTAATTTATAAGCATCCCAGAGGTCTCTGTGTTACCTGCTGCTCTGCTGTGGTCTGACTGCGATGTGGCCGCTGTTTGCTCTGCCCTCAGGTCCAAAGTCTATGCAAGAAGGCTGGGGCGAGGGAGAGAGCTCGGTGAGCGCCTCACGCCACTCGAGCTGGGAAGACGAGGAGGAGAGCGGCGGCGGCGGCGTGTGGAACAGCACCGGCTCCCAGGGCAGCGGCTCCTCCTACAACTCCAGCGGCTGGGGCCAGGGCCACGCCGCCAAGAAGGTCAACAAGGTACGAGCCATAGCGCTGGTCAAGCACCACAGACAGCTCATCAGGGCCTTTGGCACAGACAGCAGCTCTGGAAGTGCTGCTGCATGCAGCTTATGAGGGCTGATTGCATATGGAGGAGTTCTGATAATTAGTTCAGGGTACAAGAGCACTGATTGGCATGCACAGTTATGATTGGACCAAACTGCTGCATGATATTATGAATTTGCTTTATGAACTTGCTCAGTCATGCCCCATTTACACAAGTTTATACAGCATACAAAAGAAAGGGAGAAGTGTTCTCTCTCTCTCTCTCTCTCTCTCTCTCCCCCCCCCTCTCTCCCCCTCTCTCCCTCTCTTCTCCTGCTTCATCTCGGCGCTGCTGGCTCTGGATGCTGGCCGGTTGTTGATGACTCTTTGTGTTTGTGCCGCAGGGCCCCATGAAGAGTGGAGGTGGAGACTCTTGGATGAATCCCATGACCAGGCAGTTTTCCAACATGGGCTTGCTGGTAAGACACGTCCGTGACGGCCCATATTTCAAAATAATCACTCACGTATTTTATTAGTTATAACCGTTTTATTTGTTTGTTTGACAGTGCAAAGGCACGGCATTCATTTTGTTTGCATTTAGCAGTTTTTGTCGTATTGTTTTTAAAAAGCAAGGCAGTTAAACTGAAAATAGCACAAAGCGAAACATTATAAAAAGAGATTGATTTCAACGAGCCGTAAAACTGACCTGTACCGGTCTTCCTTTCCAACCAGGGTGAGGACCCCAGCAGTCGGAGCCTAGACCTGGCCCCCGGTCCCCCCCAGGAGAAGAAGATGGACGCCGAGAGGCGAGGGATGAATCTGAACGACTACAACGGGGACCTGCGTAAAGGAGGCCGACCTGGTGCTGGAGTAGTCTACCGTTCGCCCAGTTCCAAAGATGTGGGGCCTGTTGAGACTGGACCCTACTGTGATAAGGTAGTTAAAAACAACTTCTGTTTTTACTTCCTCTGTGTAGCCACTGCTCCCTTTTGCCCTTTCCTGCCACGTTTTTACCCTTTCTTGTAACGAGCCTTGACTGGTGACTGTTTTATAGCAGTAGATATTGCCTTTCATCAGGCACTATGGCTGTTTTCAGTAGGGTCCTTACTTTGTGCACGATACGAGCGGTACAGGCCCGAACTTGAACCCCGCCGTAAAAACAAAGGGCACCACGCCGACGTGAAGGTTGTAATAATTTTGGCAGAGCTCAGGGTATAAAGATTTTTCACAGTTGCGGCTTCTCTTAATATCTCTTCAGTGCCCTCTTATGTCTCGTCTCTCTCCGCTCCAACAATTTACCATATGGGTCTTCATTTCCTACAATCATTTGTCTGTGCCCTCTGTCTGTCTGTCTGTCGCAGATTGGAGGTCATAACATGTTTGGTAGTGCAAGTGGGATGGCCCAGTCCAGGCACCAGCCAGGTGTGCCACCCATAAACCCGACCCCGGGGATACGAGCGCAAGTGCCTCATCAGTTCCTGTCACCTCAGGTAGGTCTGCTGTGGTACTTGCATGAAATCATGCATGACAAATCTTTCCCTTTTGTGGCATAAAACTGCATCGACTCAGCAGTTCTGTAGATAAAGCCCTAAGTACTGGGGCGTATACATACCTGACTCATTAGTCGCAATTAATTACAAACTGATGGCACGTATTGATTATATGCCTTGAAATCGGATTGGAATTAGTATCATTTTGTCGGGCGGGAAATGTGCAGTGCCACTGGAGGATTGTGTGTTTTCCGCGTTGATGAATGGAGATGTTGTGGTGCGCTCCCGTCTCCCAGGTGCCAGGTGCGTCCGTACTGAAGCAGATGCCGCCTCCGAGCAGCGGAGTGGGAGTGGGCGGGGTGGGCACCGGCGTGTTCCCCCCTCAACTCTCCCCCCAGCACATCGCCATGCTGAGCAGCATCTACCCCCCTCACATCCAGTTCCAGCTGGTGAGACACACACACACACACACACACAGAGATACACAGACAACCGCGCCCATACACAGATACAGACAACCACACCCACTGCCACAAGCTAATACTGACAAAATATCAATAGAGCCTCATCCATTCAGTTCAGCTACAATTTTGCCCATTAAAACTTTTAATGGTGTGATGACTCATTCCTAATTAATTTTAAGGTCATTAGGCCGAACACAGCCTCGCTATGAGGCCAAGACAAGGGCTGTATTATCTTGGGTAGACTCGGGAAGGCTGCTGGGGTTGTGTCAGGCCACGTTGTGGTGATGTGCGCCGTGGGTTTCTCGGTGCGTTTCTCCCTCCTGAGCCTGTCCGTCTGGCTCTGTGTCACGTCGTCAGGCCGCTGATGACTCACCATCTGTTTCGCTCTGCTCTTATCTCGACCTCTCCGCACTTCTCTGCGCTTCCCTTTCTGTTTCACCGTTCGCTTCCGGAATCTTCTCCTCCTCCTCCTTGTCTCTTTGCTCTCTCACCTTTGTCTCATCTGTACATTTCATCTAAATCTTGGGTGCCCATTCCGTCTTGTCTGTCTCGTTCTCTTATCCTCTCCGATTGTCTGCTCTGTGCCCTCTTTTTTGGCCTCCACCTACTCACTTTTACTTTCTCTTCTCATATCTCACATCTTCCCCCACTCACCTCACCTCACTTTCATTGGCTTTCATTTCTTTCCATCCCACACTCTCTGAATGACAATATCCTCCCTCTCTCTCTGTCTCTCTCTCTCTCTCTCTCTCTCTCTCTCTCTCTCTCTCTCTCTCATATATATCATATCATTGCCTCTTTTCTTCTCCCAATACCAATTTCTTTTTCCGCTACCTTCTCACTTCATTCTTGTTCACTCTCACTTCCCACCGCACCTCTATCTTTATCCTTCCCTCTCAATTTTTCTCTGTCTGTCACCTTCCCTTCCACCGTCTCTACATTATCCCCCCTCCCCCTCTACCACCACCTCTTTTTCTCTCTCTCACTTTCTCACTCTCTCTATCTTTCTCTTATCTTTCTCTCAGGCCTGTCAGCTGCTCCTGCAGCAGCAGCCTCAGCAGCAGCAGCAGCAACAGCAGCAGCAGCAGCAACAACAGCAGCAGCAGCAGCAGCTGCTGCAGAACCAGAGGAAGTTTCCCCAGAACGTGCGGCAGCAGGCTGACCCCCAGCAGGTAGGTGTTTTCCTCACGCAACCAATTTCCTTTCTACTGCTTCTCATTTGCAAAGGTGTATGCATGTGTACGTGTACGAGTACTGTATGTACAGTAATTTCCTGTGTATTAGCCGCTTTGTGCATACAGCAAGCCGCAGGACAGTGTTTTATGCAAATTAAAAGAAACTAAATATTGATACATTAACATATTAATACCGTAGTAATGTATTAAGCTCATAGCTGAAGAAATGTAGCAAAATCAATGTAAGCTTCAGTTAAGTTAGTTTGGAAATTCTGATATGTTGCTTTTCTGACGTTGTAATTTCTTGTTTGCAGATTGCCCGGATCATGGCTGTGCTCCAACAGCAGCGGCAGCAGCAACAGCAGCAGCAGCAGGTGGGAGGCACGGGCATGGGCTCCAAACTCTCCCCGTCTCACCTGGGAGGCGGGGGCCCCAAGATGCCCATGTCCGACTCAATGCCCCACCCCGGACTGGGGAGCTCCGTGGCTGACATGCACCCAAAAGCACAGGGGCCCTACTCCGGTGAGTGAGACCGTCCGCCATCTTCACGTGTCCCGGGGAATGGGCTTTGTTTACTGTTCATTGTGCACTTCCTGAGGAGCGATGCGTTGGTTTAACGCCCGGAGGTGTTGATCTGATGATGCAGCAGCCTCTGTAAAGTGCTGTTGGAGGATTTTGAATTCACTGTAGCTGTGTTTCTGGCATATTGTGTAGATGAGAAGGAGGGATGTATATATCGGATGACAAGCAGTCACGTCTAAAAAGGTGGCGCCTGTCACATTTTCATCATTGTAATGATTACGGCCTTGTCCAAGTAAGACAGAGCGCAGACAGTAATGCACTGAACTTACCTGTTCACAGTACAGTTAGAACAAGCCTTCCGGCGTTGCCACATTCTCAACCTCGGTGCAAACCAGCAGACAGTGTGACTTTGCACACTGTATTGTGGCTTGTCACATGGACATGTGTATGTTCTATATGCTTCCCCTTGGTTACTCTTGCTGCTGATAAAAAGCCATATTTGTGATCCAGTACACTAGACAGTACACAAATAATTAGTTACAGCTCTATAATGATGCATGATAAATTATGTGAATGATTGTAGGTATGTAAATGTGTTATCTCTTCTTTTCTGTCCTGTTCCGCCTGCAGGCTTTAGCTCTGGGATGAACTTGTCGGGTCTGGAGCTGGGCTCCATGGTGGGGGGTGGGGGAGGACTGAAGGACCCGGCCGCCCAGCAGTCCCGCTTCAAGTGGATGATGGAAGGCCACTCTCCAGCCCCCTCCCCTCCTGACAGCGCTTTAAAGAACGGTAAGGACAATCATCCAAAGCCTCTCATCTCCCATAGGGTGAATCATAGTTGAATTGCAGCGTGGAAAACTTTTTTTTTTACTTGAGGTTACTTTATGTTTTGGACAAGTGTTCAGCATTGTATTTTTCTCAGGAGCATTTAATGTGTCCACTGTAAAATTGTAAAAAGAGACTTACAGGAATTCATAGCTTTTGACTATCACCCAAACCATGGTTAACCAAGCCATAAACTATTGTAGTTATCTTGTCATGTATGCAGCTGCACAGTTATATTATTATGTAAATATAATAACATTTGTCTTCCATCAGGGCCCATCTCTGCTCCCATGAAGGCGAGAGGAGGCTCCCCCTATTCCCCCTACGAGCTCCTGGGCAACGACGGCTTGGGGGTGCCCCCACAAGGTGCCTCGGATAACTGGCATCGAACCCCTGGAAAGACTGGCACCAAGACTGGCACATCCAGCTGGCCTCCAGGTGAGGGAACACTTACTGGCCACTTAGACCAGAGAGGGAATAAAATTACAGGACGCGAGAACTCGTAATACTGTTTATATGAAACCAGTGCCGTTCACGTTTTTCTTGTTGATATTTCTGTTCGATTTTTTTTCACAGCCAACATTTCACTGATGCTCTGTGCAAATAAAGTTACATTGCGGTTTCATGACATTATTAAATCCCCACATGTCAGCAGCAGTGTTTCCTGAATAAGAAGTCAGTCGAGATAGTCAGTTGTCAGCACAAACTGCTCATATTTATTGAGCTAATTACAGCATTGGTGCATCAGCTCCTTCACAGCAACTTCACCGCTCCGTCTGTCAAACCCCCCCCCCCCCCCCCCCCTCTCCTTTTCCAGAGTTCCAGCCCGGCGTGCCGTGGAAGGGCATCCCGAGCGTCGACCCCGAAAATGACCCCTACATGACCCCCGGGGGCATGCTGAGTTCAGCCGCAGCACACAGCCTGAACGACACTGAGCACCAACTACTGAGAGACAACACGGGTACTAAAAACGGCTCAGGGCCCCTGTGGCCTAATGTTACTGAGAGACGAGAGTTCTCGGGAGCTCGAGAACTCTCTCTCTCTCTCCCATCTGGACAGAGTGGTCACAGGCGGCCCATGTGTTTTTGATTTGACGACTGTACACAATGCACGGTTGTTGCGTACGGAGTGACTCACATTTAACGACTTCCAGAAATAGCTTTCGTTTTCATTATGAGATGATCTCAGATGTTTTAGTTAGTAAGGAACGTCACAAATGTTCCTCCAGGCTCAAGGGTCTGCCATTTTTCACGTGTAATAAGTGCTGTCAGATTAGTACGTCATCAGTGACTCCTCTAACGGCTGCTGTCTGTCTGTCTGCTACCTCCAGAATCAACCCCCTCCCTCAACACCTTGTTGCCTTCACCTGGTGCCTGGCCTTACAGTGCCTCAGAGAGCCCCCTCAACAACGCACACAACCCAGGTACCACTGCACACACGCTACGCTAACCTTTTTGTGAAGTGTCCAGGGCTCCTGAAGTGTTTCCCAATCCAAATTATGTTACTTGCTTTCTGTTGAGAAATTTCCATTCTCCTAGTCCCCCTTTCTTGCATGTCGGCATATCTGATTTGTACAGCAATGATGAACAGTTGTGGTCTGTTTTGCTATTGGAACATTTTTAATGTGGGAGAGTAAGAGTGAAGAATCCCTGTGTCTCTCCTCCAGCTAAATACCCAGAGTACAAGCCCAGCTGGCCCCCGGAGCCCATAGGACACAAGTGGAAGGCCAACCGCCACAGCCCTCAGCTGCCACGCCCGCCCCCAGGACTGGGCTCCCATCAGAAGCAGCCCTCCATGTCCCCCTGGGCGGGAGGAGGAGGAGGAGGAGGAGGAGGAGGAGGAGGAGGTGGGGGAGGAGGCCCACGATTGAACAGAGGCGGCTGGGGTGGCTCTGGCAACAGCCAAGACACCAGATATGGGCCTGGTAATGCTACACACGCGCGCAAACACACACATGCACACACAGGCACACACACACACACACACACACACACACACACACACACCTCCCCTACTGAGATCCATTCCAGACCTGCACTTCCATCTCTGTTCTGCAAACCTATGCTGTCTTGTCCTGTTGAAATATTCACCAGACTAAATGCACCCACTCCGGCCCTGCTGAAACAGCAGCCTTTGGCTCGGAGCTGTGGCATGTTCACATCATCATTCACTACCACTGCCAACGAGGGAGTGGCTAGTTTGTGCCCAGTGCGTGCTAATCTTGTCTCTCTGTCTCTCTCTCTCTCTGTGTCTATCTCTCTTTCTCCCACACACTCTCTCTGTCTCTCTCTCTCTTTCTCTCTCTTTCTTTCTCTCTCTCTCTCTATGTCTCTCATTCTCTCTCTCTCTCTCTCTCTCTCTCTCTCTCTCTCTCTCTCTCTCTCTCTCTGTCTCTCTCTCTCTGTACCCCAAGCAGCAGGTTCTATGGCGTGGAGTGATGGGGCCTCCAGAGGAAGCTGCTGGCTGCTGCTAAGTAACCTCACCCCTCAGGTAGGCCAGCTGGGGGCAGGTCGGGTCGGGGCAGACCTGGCCAGACCGGGTGGAGCAGACCCAGTGTAGCATGACCTATTTGAACTTGGTTTAGAGGGATCTGGAAAGTGGATAAATGATGACAACACGGTGCATAGAGTTTTGTTTTGTTTATTATGATTTAAAATGTAGTGTAGCTTCGGTTTTCAGAGTCAAAAGATCCTGTTGTCTTTTTGCGGTTTTGGCATGATCAAGCACGACTAGGTCACTCTAGGAACACTTTGGCTTTTGCTTGTCCTGTGTGATTGATGATGTGATTACCTTGGAAGCTCTGACGGTGCATGCCTCCCTCTCTCTCCACCTCCCTCTCTCTCTCCCCACCCCTCTTGCTCCCTCTCTCCACCTCCCCCTCTTTCTCTCCCCACCCCTCTTGCTCCCTCTCTCCACCGCTCTCTCCTCTCCTAATTGTCTCAGATCGACGGTTCCACCCTACGCACCATCTGCATGCAGCACGGGCCCCTGTTGACCTTCCACCTCGGCCTGACCCAGGGCAGCGCTCTGATCCGCTACAGCTCCCGGCAGGAGGCAGCCAAGGCCCAGAGTGCACTGCACATGTGAGTGGCTCCTCGGCTCCCCCCCCCCCCCCCCCCTCTCTCTCTCTCTCTCTCTCTCTCTCTCTCTCTCTCTCTCTCTCTCTCTCTCTCTCTCTCTCTCTTCCTCTCCCTCTCCCTCTCTCTCTCTCTCCCTCTCCGCACGCCTCCTGCCTCTAAGCCACCGGCGTAGCAGGCCCGCGGGTGCCAAGTCACCCTGAGCCCTTCAGCTTCGCCCTTTGGTTGGAAAATGACTGAAGGGATCAGCACTTTGGCAACGCTGCTCACTTGATTTATGTCCCGGTCATTAAAGGCGTACACAATTAAATGGGCTGTGTTTTTTGGCATACATGATTGTTTGCAGTGTATGTCTTTAAAACATGGACAGGACAGCTATGTTTTATTTTTCTTTCATTCTTTCCCTGAATACAGATGAAATTTTCTTGAAATTTGAGATTTGCCATTAATTCTTACCAAACTGGCTCCTTGGGGGTAATTACGATGTCAGAGGGCTTGACCGTGTTGTTGCTTTGTTTTCCGCAGGTGTGTCCTGGGCAACACCACCATCCTGGCAGAGTTTGTGAGTGAGGAGGACGTGGCTCGCTACTTCGCACATTCCCAGGCCAGCGCCGGCGGGAGCGGAAACGTGGCCGCCGGCTCCTCGGGGGCCCCCGGCTCGGCCGGCTCCGGCAGCACGTCGGCCGGGATCCCCGGCGCGGAGCGCGACCGAGCCGGAGGCGGCGTCGGCAGCAACGGGGGCTCTGTGGCGGTGGGGCACGGGGGCAACGGCGGCGTAGGGACCGGAGCCGGAGGCGCGGGGGTGGCGCCCGGCTCCGGCTGGCAGAGTTTGGACGGTACGGGTGGCTCGCCAGACGCTGCCTCCTCCTCTTCCTCCTCCAGCCAGGGAGCGGGCCTGAGCATCTTCGCCCAGTGGAGCAACAACAGCGGCGGAGGAGGCGGCGGGGGCGTGGAGGCCAGCCGGGCCCAGGGCCTGTGGGGAGGGATGCCTTCAGGGTACCCGGTGGGGAGCAGCCTGTGGGGGTCCCCCGCCATGGACGACCGGCACCAGATGAGCAGCCCAGCCGCTCTGCTGCCTGGAGACCTGCTCGGAGGAGGGGCCGACTCGATCTGACTGAAACATCCCACTTACTAACACACACACACACACACATACACATACATACATACATACATACATACAGTACATGCACATATACATTGTTGAACACGGCATTTTACATACAGTACATGCATACATGCACAGATACATTATTGCACAGCATTTACAATCACCATATTTACACACACACACACACATGCTCACACAAACAACTTAGATGCATACATACATAAACAGTTCTTTATACATTCATGCACACACATTTCAATTCAGTGAAAAACCATGATACCTAAACCCATAAGTGCATCAGTACCAAACAACATCACAACCACACATACATACATACATACATACATGCAGCCATACATACATATATACATGCATACATACTTTTCATTCATAGTTACATTCAATAACATTTCTCTCACTTACAGGCACACAGTCTGCCAGCATACACTTGCACATCCGTACACACAGGCCTAGACATTGACATATGCACTGTGGCAAGCACTCACCAGTGCAGCTAAATATCCCTCACTCTGACACACTCTCTCTCTCTTGAAGCACTCAAGGACAAACACTTTCCATTCAGAAAGCAAAAACAGTCCAGGTTACAGCTTGCTTTAAAAACAGAGAAATGTAATCCTTTATCAAGAACACATGCATCCTCAGAACAGAGTAGCTCATCCTTAAGCCCCATTACAAAAGACAGGAGTGGGGAGGGAGCTCTTAAAACACTGGCCATAGAGGTGTACACTGTCAAACTTTTGTCTGGAGCAGGTGGGGATTCTAAATATTGCTGACATACATACACACATATGTGCATTTAAATACACACACACACACATATACACATACGTACATTCACACTTACATTCACACTTACACCTTTTACCCTTAAATGAAGACTTCAGCGGCAAGACTTGAACCGACAAAAAAAAAAAAAAAGTGAAATCAGTTGGACTCTCAGACTCAACTGGATGAATCCTTAATCTTGAGTTTCTGTAGACACACACCCTGCATACTGAGACAGTCACTCAGGCATGCACTGTAAAGAAAAAAAAAACACACACTCATACAAACAATAGCGTACCAATATGCATCATTTGGATGTTGTTCTGTGATTTTTGGACACACCGCATTGCAGGATAATTTCATGATGTTACAGCTCTTTACTCGAAAAACGAACATACCAAACACTTCACCCTTCCTAAGACACACACTGTTCTAATGTTTGACAAAAAAATCAAAACTGTATCTTGTTGTCTTCTTATTTTTGGTTTGTTTGTTTTCAATGTTGGACAGTGGCATCCAGAAATGTCTTATATTTCCTTCAGATGCTGACCTCGTATATTTTTTGTTTGTTTGTTTTTGTTTTTATTTCGTACTCAATCAAGTTTATTGTCATAAAAAAAAAGACTATGATCATTTGGCTGTGTAGCTGTATAAGGTGCCCTTCTGCCTAAGTGTGCATGACAAGTGGAACAAGTCAGAGGAGAGTGCATTTTTGGATGCGTCTGTGTGTTGGGGTGTCTGCCTATGTCACTGATGGGGGTGGGATTGGGGGGAGGGGGGTTGTATGGGTGTAGGGTGGGGAGGGAGATGAGTTGTGTTGGTTGAAGTGGGGGGTGGGGTGGGAAAAGGACCTTTAGTCCGCCAGCGTGACGCGTGTGTTTGCTGATATGCTCGCCAGGGAGGCGAATAAATGTGTGTGTGACAGCTTCCATCAGGTGTTTTGACGTTTATGTCTGCGCTCAGTGCGTGTGTGAGTGTGTGCGCACAAGCTTGAATGTCTGCGTGTGTGTGTATGTGTGGAGACCACAAGTTCAACAACATTGGCACTAATGAATATTTCTTAAGTTGTGGTTTTAGCAGCCTTTTATGTTTTATATATTGTCTGAATTGCAATAATAATAAGAAAGATAATAATAATACATTTTTTAGAAGTAAAACAACTGAAGGCATTCATACTGGGACATGCCAAAACACACCAAGCTGAGCTGGAGAGGTGTCTTAGAAACACTTAAAGAAGTTACCAATTGTTTTATTTTTTTTGTTGTTGTGTATCATTTTAAATTAAGGTGGGCTTTATCACTCCTGTTCAGGTTTTTTGTTTTGTTTTGTTTGTTTCTGATTTTACAAAGGAGAAGAAAGTAATTTAAACAAAGAACAAGACAATTAATAAAGGTTGAATGAAATTGTGGGATGGCTCCGCGTCGGATTGTCTAGACTTGGTGTTTGTGTTTCACCTGTACGGATAAGGAACAATTTGGCTAAAAGGGTAGATCAGTCTAGGATTTTGGAAGCTGCAAATAGCCTGTATAAATGATACCATGTTTCTGGATTAAAGAGGATTTTGGGACACTGTAGTAACCAGTATACTGACTGTAGTGCGTACCTGACCAGATAAGTCCACAAATATCAATGCCAGATATTGGTATCCACCATCTCTATCCAGTGTTGGGATGAGGGTGTAAATTTCCCTTGCAGTTAATTATTACTCTCACTGTTTATGAAGTTTTAATTCTGAGGGTATGAACCCTCAAGGTGAGGATCTGAATAATTTACTTATCACAACCATTTTTAACCTCTGAAGGCCTCGTTTTTAGGCATTATGGCATTGTGATGAATAGAAAGGGAGGTTCAGACCACTTTGGATTGACATTTTAGACCCGGCCCCAGTTTTTACAAATCAACTCCTCTTCAAAAGTCTGCGGTTATTATAAATGAGCACATATATGAAATAAGTAGGACATCAAATGATTAGGCGACAAATACACGTTTATATTATTCTGAATTACTATTTATCATAAAATAGGCTATACAAGAAACCTCAGTAGTGTCGTGAACAATCCCAGCCCCCAAGCCCTTTCGAAGCATGCGCAGTGAGGATGAATTCCCTAGGCTTTCTGAACCCTGTAATGAGCGCTTCGGCCAAGAGGGTAGATCTAGTCGTAGTCTACAGTGCATTGGAGAACGAGGTACTGCTGGTGCTGAAGCTAATCCGAGGGGATTGACTGCCTCTGTGGCAAGAGGAGAGGTGAAAAAAAGACGAGTCGGCTGTGAACTACTTACCCAAACAAGAGCCGTTAAGTTTTTATATTAAACTAACCTCGAGTGAACAATATCTGAACTGACTGAAGAACCACAAGATGCAGACAACATATTTAAATGGATATGTCTACGACGAGACAAACAGGATTTACCCGTAAAGATTTTCAGCGTTACATCGGAAGATAAACATGGATGACGGAATAACGATGGCTTTGTGGAATTAAGGCCGAAGCGGTGTTGTTTCTACCCTTTTCCCGGACAAAGGTAGTCCTCTTTTTATCGTAGTCGTTTTGACAACTTTATTTAAGTTTTTTTTTTTTTTTCTCTAATTTCGAATAGCCTACTTAAGTGGCATTCAGATATATAACACAAGTGTGACTACACGATATAAAGTATGCTACAAATGCAAACCGTAGCCTAAGCCCATGGGTGCGCTGCAAGAATGCCTTTCCCAACATTTGTTGTACAAAAATAATGCTATAAATTGCATGTCAATGAACTCTGTCTCCCCAACGAACTGTCCCCGTAGATTACGCTGCGCGTGCTGTTCAAGATACTCAAGTGCTCAACACTGCAAAGGTAAGTTTATTACCATTGTTCAGTACGCTATAAAGTAACTCTACCCACAATGAAGAATGTTACGTTTTAACTTTGTGTGGAATGTACAGCTGAGAGGATGATACATTTTTAAGAGGTTTATATTTGTGCAATTCTCTATTATGTTGACAAAATCTGACCCCTGGTGCAGCTATTTCCAACTAGTCATTTTCATGACTCTTATATTTCTTTTCAAGTCATTATTGGGATTAATGTAGGCTTGGTCAAATCATTTCAGCCACTTTTGCTTTCTTGTGGTCGCTGTATGTGTTGCTTAATTTGTCCTCCCAGTTCCCACCTGTTAGATGGTCCTGCCAGGCAACTCATTCCATTGTGTGTGTGTGTGTGTGTGTGTGTGTGTGTGTGTGTGTGTGTGTGTGTGTGTGTTTGTTTGGCCGAGCCTGTTCCATTGCATTTCAAATGAGCACATGTCGCCTAAGGCCTCAGCAAGATCCCACAAGTCTCCAGGGCATTGTATCCATTCATTGAGTTCAGTGAGCATTGACATGCTGATAACCCAGAAAAGCAAATGCTCAATCTCAGATCTAAACATATGGTGAGGTGTGAATCATGGACAATATAGTCAGAAGAACAAATTGCCCTTTGCGTCACAAATAACACAATGCATAAACAATAACAGTTTATTTTAGGGCAAATGACCTTGCAGTGTATGTGCATCACGATGATGATTGATGACGCATGGTGACAGTTGTCAAGTGGTTGCCATGTGAAATCTTCCTCCTCTGCGTGATCGGATGGCGTAGGTCCTCCCACAGATCCACTCACGTTTTAGTGGCTGAGCCAGAGTGACTCACTCACTGGGCTTGAATGTAGACTTTTATTTTGTTAAGTTATTCACTCATCTGCTGGTGGAGGAGTCCTTCAGAATGCCATAAGCGCTGACTGACGCTGGATTCACCAGGAAAAGGGCTGACCTGCTTAGCTCAGTAGTCTGCCCTGAAAGCCGTCAGACGGGGGTCATACCCTTTAAAGCCCTCTCCCAGTAGGAACTTTTATTCATAGTGCTGTCAACATATTCTTCTATATGCATTTTGTGCCCTTATTTCCCCATTGTTTTGGATTGGATGGTCACCACGTGATGTGTTGATGAAAATGTGTGACTGTAAACAAAGCCCGGTGTTCACAATTTGTTTGGAGTCAGACAGGAGTCGTTAGAGGAGTTATGCAATGTCATTAAGGCCTTACAAGCCTAGTTAGCGCCTCCCGATTCTGTTTTGCATCCAAGCCGTGCACTGTGCTGAAATAACTGACGGCTTTGGAGTGGAGACCCTCTCTCTCTTCTTGGCAAAACAACACTCCCCTCATTTTTGAACTCGTCCTTCTCTCAGATGCATAGGCTGTGGAGACGGGATGTGCCACTCTCCGAGCGTTTGGGGGAGGCCTCTCCGGCCGGGGCAGTGCTGGGGACGCCGGCCACCGTGGCCCCCGCTGGCCCCAACATCTCCTGGCTGCCGGAGGCGCCGCTGCTCACCCCGGACCAGCCCATCTTCCTCATGACCACGGCCGCGCAGGCCGTCTCCGGCTTCTTCGTGTGGACGGCGCTGCTCATCACCTGTCACCAGGTAACGATCGCCTGCTCCCACCGCTTGACGTCATGGCAAGAAAGAAGTATTCTGTACGTGAGGCTTGTGGCTCGGTCATCACCGATCTGCTTTCAACGAAGCATTCATCTCTGAATGCAGCTGTGTTGCTTCATGGTTGTTCCCTCCAGGTCATATTGTCTTATATTTACGTAACCATGTCGTACGTCAACATGGACACATCTCAGTAGAGCACCTGCTTTTTTGGTAGCTTATGACAACAGACCTGTGCCCAGGGAAATTGCTCCTGGTGTTTGCCTGGCAACTGCTGTTTACACACACGACTGCTAGGATCATTGCAGTCGACACAATGGCCCTCACATCATTCTTCACATAATGCTGTTTCGTGTGGTTCAATTACCAAAGGAAATGTTAAACAAATATATTTGATGCGTAAGCCATTAGCAAAAGGCTGAGTATATAATGAGGTTTTATTGTGTTGGATGGAAGACATCATTTTACGCAGACATAATGAAGTACCACTCAATTCCTTTGAGTCCCTCCCTCTCTCTCTCTCTTTCCCTCCCTCCATCAGATCTACATGCACCTGCGCTACTACAGTGCACCTAATGAGCAGCGCCACATTGTGCGCATCCTCTTCATCGTGCCCATCTACGCCTTCGACTCGTGGCTGAGCCTCCTCTTCTTCACCAGCGAGCAGTACTACGTCTATTTCGACACCGTGCGGGACTGCTACGAGGGTAAGGCTCACGTTCTCGCGCTCTCACGTTCTCACGTTCTCACGTTCCTGTGCTGTCCATCTACAGCGCTGACGTCAGGCGTATTGCCCCTCGCTGGCCAAAATGAAACACGTGTGCCACCTCTTCAGGCAAACTGTGTGGTGGGCCAGCAGCCAGCCAGCATGATCCAGTTTAGCTGGTGTGCTTCTATTCTGAGCTGGGAATTGGAAATGCCATAGTCATGGTTTCAAATCCCAGAGGTAGAGCCACAAGGGGGGATATGGATGATTTCCCTGCTCTGTGAATCCGCTGGCCAGCAGTCATTGAATACCGCAACAACGAGCTCACTGTTTTAGCTGGTGAGTGCGTGTCGCTCTGTACTTTGATGGTCTTTTTGAAGAGGTCAGGCCCCGATATTGAGTTGTCCTCAAACAGCTTCCCATTGTCAATGATTCTCTGGTGCCGTTGGCTAAAAAGAGGCCACGTCCTTCGCGTTGCATTGATTCTTTCTCACCATGGCACACGCCGATGGCCACAATAGCAGTGAGAATTGTGATTTTACTGTGAAACTGTGAAAATACAATCGCTCATTCGCTTCACTCGTTCTCACTTTCACTCACTCTTTCTATGAGTCAGTCTGCAACACCTCCAGCCAGCAACAGATGGCTGTCTCTGTCACGTTGACGCCAGGCATCTTTGTGCTCTCGCTCTCTTCCTGTCCCTCGGGACGTCAAGGGAGGGAAGCCTGGTCGCCTGGTAACTGTTTTTCACGGCAGCACGAGGAGGAGACTTTAGGAGGAATGACACATGAAAAATACGTCAAGGGGCCGCTGCACAGCAACAGTCTATTTTTAAAGAAAAGAAAACGTCAGGGTGTCCTTGGATGATTATTTTGAGCAGTTGTCACCTTTTACATCCTTTACATAGTCCCGGTGGCCACAGCATGTCAAAGCCATTATCAGCGTTGTTAGTCTGACTGACACCAGAGGAGCCGTGTCCTTTACAAATGGCACAATGACACTTTACGCATCTGACAGTCACCCTGAAGTTGGATCTCTCAAAAAGGAGAAGTTTTTATGTCTGTGTTTGTCTATGTGTGTGTGGGATGGAAAAAAGTGTGTGTGTGTGGGATGGAAAAAAGTGTGTGTGTGTGTGAGACAGAAAGGGGGGGCTGATGTCTGCATCAGGAGTCTTCCCAACCCCCAGCATACAACAGCTGTGTCCTCACGGGGCTACCGGCTAAATTTAGAGCCATGCTGACACACAATGCAATGCACAGCTACGTACACAGACACGCACCCGTTGCACACACACACACACACACATACACACACACACACACACACACACACACACACACACACACACACACACACACACACACACACACACAAATGCACACATAGAAGAGGGAAATGGGAGAATTTTGCCTCCTGCTGTGAACGGAAATGCAGGCCTCAGGGGGAGCCTTTTGGGGAAGCTGAGCTAAGGTCTCTTGTGCTGAACAGTCTGACTCTGGTGTTGGTGGGTGGCGTTGTTTACCAAAGGGGAGGGATCTTGGCCAAAATCGTTGATATTTATATGTGCGTTTGTGTGGTTGGCCAATTTCTTTTCTATGTAGCCTACATGTATGTGTTTGCAGGGAAATATCGTATCAACATGTCTGCGTGAGCATAGTGTACATAAATGACATGTGAGCGAGCGTTCATGAATGTATACTGTATCCTTAGTAAGTGTGTATGTAGAAATATTCCCCCCGAAGTTATCTTTTAATTCATTGTGTAGCATTCTTTCAGTTGCCACAGTGTATTGCGGCAATGAAGCAATTGCATCAGTGCAACGCTGGCCTTGGCTGTTCTAACTGATGTCTGATCAACCACTTCCTCCCCCAGCCTTTGTGATCTACAACTTCCTCAGCCTGTGCTATGAGTACCTGGGAGGGGAGAGTGCCATCATGGTGGAGATCAGGGGCAAGCCCATTGAGTGAGTCTGGATGTCCCACATGTCCCTCACAGTCCACACACTATTGTCAACTTAAGTAATGAAAGGCTGAAATGTGTGTTGACTGAAATAACATTATCTTGTTAGATTTGATTTGTATTGCACGGTATAATATGTTTCCTTGTGTGTGTCATTCAGGTCCAGTTGTGTCTATGGGACTTGCTGTCTGTGGGGTAAAGCCTACTCAATTGGCTTCCTGCGCTTTTGCAAGCAGGTAGGCATTGAAAGCCCATCCCTGTGTTTTATGTCTCTCTGTCCCATCTCCTTGGCGTATAATGCTTCTCTTGCGCTGATCTGATTCCCTTTTTTTTCTCTTCTCCAGCTCTTGCTGTTTTGTCATTACCTTAATGGAACCTAATCTCTGCCTCTCAATCTTTTTGCTCTCGTAGCTGTCTGTCATCTGAGCCCTTTATCCCCTCTTCTCCTTCACTCTCTTGCTCTCAATCTCTCTCTCGTTCTCTCTCCTCACTCCCTCTCTTTCTCTCTCTCCCTCTCTCTCTCCTCTCTCTATCAGTCGGTTTCCCTGTGTCAGTACAGTATTTTATGGGGTTCGTAATGTGCTGTGCTGCCTGTAATACGAGTCTCTCCTGCTATTTCAGGCCACGCTGCAGTTCTGTGTGGTGAAGCCTCTGATGGCCATGGTCACGGTGATCCTGCAGGCGTTTGGGAAGTACCGTGATGGGGACTTCAAGTACGCTCTCCTCTTGACATTACCACACTGTGCCATGCTGTGGCCATTACATTTAGCAGTGCAGTTGCAGTTGCAGAAGTCTCACACAACCAGTCCTGTTTACGTTTGTGTTCTTAATTCATAATGTGAGATGATGTGAGTTTAGCTTTACTTTTTAATTGTCTACAAGGCACTAAGTAAGCACTGACATTGTCTATATATTATTTATATTTCTGATCAGCTATTTTGAATAACCAAAGAAAGAATGTCCTTGTTTTGAATGCGTTTGCTTGTTGGATGTTGTCTCTCGCAGCGTGGCCACTGGGTACCTGTACGTGACCATCATCTACAACATCTCGGTCAGCTTGTCTCTGTACGCTCTGTTCCTGTTCTACTTCGCCACCAGAGACCTTCTGAGCCCCTACAGCCCCATGCTCAAGTTCCTCATGGTCAAGTCCGTCATCTTCCTCTCCTTCTGGCAAGGTGTGTGTGAACCAATATCTATAGCTGTCTGTCTGCCTGCCTGTCTGTCTGTCTGTCTGTCTGTCTGTCTGTCTGTCTGTCTGTCTGTCTGTCTGTCTGTCTGTCTGTCTGTGTAAAAGCGATGACACTCAAGCACAAGTTACAAAGAACTTCCAAAATGACACAGCCCCCCCCCTCCCTCCACACATACACACACACAGTCACACACACACCCCACCCCAAGAGTTGACAAGTTAAAAGTGATCATAATGAATACATTAATTTGATGAATCCATCAAATCCCATCCAGGGATGCTGCTGGCCATCCTTGAGAAGTGCGGTGCCATCCCCCAGATCAGCTCTGCCGAGGTGTCCGTGGGCGAGGGCACGGTGGCGGCGGGCTACCAGAACTTCATCATCTGCATCGAGATGTTCTTCGCCGCCCTGGCCCTGCGCCACGCCTTCACCTACAAGGTCTACATGGACAAGCGCTTGGACCCGCAGGGTAAGGAGGAGGAGGAACCCGAGGGAACATGGTGGGATTGTTGTGAAGAGAAAGTTGCTGATTTTTGAGAAAATAAATCTCTCAGCGGCTGATCAGTTCTGAAACAGAATCTGTTTCTCACAAGATTTCTACAAGACATAGAGGACTAAAGTGTGGGCTAAAGAGGATGTGTAGTAGGTACCTAAAGGCTGTTATTTCTGTGTTATTACTCTGATTTGATTTGATTTGTTCCTGCCTTTGATTGTCTTTGCCTTTCTCTCTGCTGGAACCTGCCCCCTTTTTTCATATGGCCTGTCCTTTTTATCCCTTTTTATACTTTCATATTCCTTTGCCCTGTTCTCTCATTCATTCTGTGTTCATTTCTGTAACACCTCCCATTCTTCTTCTGTAAAATTGTCTCCACTAATCATTGTCTCTCTTTGATAACTGTCCCAACTAATTTCCTGTCTTCATCCTTTCACCTTCATCCTTTGTCCTCCCTGTCGTCCTCCTCCTCTCTCTCCCTCCCTCTTTGTCCTCCTCTCTCCATGCTGCGTTCTAAAGGGCCTGTTCCCACATACGGACCGTCCGGTATGTAGTCTCTGGCTCTGGCCTCACAAGAGTAGCCACTTTCAGTCTCACTTCTGGTCACTGCTCTCTGTACAGAGCGCACGCAATGTTCTCTTCAAGTAGAACAGGTGCAGGACTATATTTTACTCCCGAGAGTTAGACGGCTTCTTAATCATATGATTTTTTTGAGGTCAAATGCACCTGGGTTTGAAAAGATGCAAGTCTTTTCAAGATTCATTACACACAGGTGGGGATGAATGCATACAGGTGCCTTATTAATATTATATCTTGTACAAAAATAAATTTAAACTTTATAATAGTGTAATATAGGCAAATTCTCTGGAGGATCATTAAAAAGACATTTCAGGTTAAAAAAAATAAATGACAGCAGTCCTAAAAGGATGAATCTTGCATTGGTGCATTTCAGCAGGCAATATAATACAGTACAGTACTCAAAGATACAGTACAATACAATCTTTCACTCAACAAAGTCATTTGTTGTTTAAGCTCCACATATGTCCATATACTCCACATTTGTATGTAGACATACTGTACAATTTCTATGTAATAATTGTACAACTAGCCGTGTCTTTCTGTGTCTGTGTCGTCTCATCATCGTAGATTGATTTTAGTCTTTTTTTAAAAAAGATATTATTCTTTTTAGTTCACCCTCTCCGACCCCATTTGTACCTATTGGTGAATAAGTGAACGCTCTTCACCGTCAGCGTTTGGCTTTTCCCCCCAGGCCGCTGTGCCCCCATGAAGAGCATCTCCAGCAGCCTGAAGGAGACCATGAACCCCGGGGACATGGTCCAGGACGCCATCCACAACTTCTCGCCGGCCTACCAGCAGTACACGCAGCAGTCCACGCTGGAGCAAGGCGCCCCTGCCCCGCCCGTCTCCCGTAACCATGGCACCACGGTCGCCCGTGACAACGAGAAGACCTTACTGCTGAGCTCCGACGACGAGTTCTAAAGTGTGGTTTTTCCATGAGCATCTCCTCTATACGTCGTTCCTCCAAATTATGATCAGTCCCAGATTCAGACTTTTGAAGGGGGGATTTTTATTGTACTTCAGATGGACTTGGGACCTCCTAAAGGCAAAATGAGACCAACCTGGTCGTGCAGTCACACTACACAACTATTATTCAAAAGCTTTGTGTATATTTCTTTGTGCTTTTCTGTTGATATTGCTACATCAGATGCCTGACTGGGAACTCACTCACAGGTTCTCCACTGTGGACAATCAACCTGACACAATCAAACTCCAACCTGATACACACAGTAGTTCCAGTAGTTCTATATTAGAAAGATCAACATTTCAATGGCTATTACATGTTGATTTTATATATATGCCGTTTGTACTCAACTGACATTGCTTTTGAGACTGCTTACTGGCCGATATGTTGTTTTCCCATGGGTTGAGTCTTAACATCCCAAAATCCATCTTTTTAAGCTTTTAAAGGCTTTAAAAAGATGTCCCATCCTCTGCTTTAGCTATCTATTGTGGTCTCCTCTGTAGTGGTGTCCATCCATGAGTGGTGTCATTGTTGGTGTTGACGGCAAGTGGTGCTGCGGAGGACCCTGACCTCACAAAGACCGGCATCTGTCTGGAATTAGTCGTTTGTGTCATTGTTTTTCCTGTGTTGTTGTTTACAGCGCGTGCTGGTCTGGTAGTGAGAGAGGGGAGGTGAAGGCTGGTCTCATGGGCACACGGATGGGTGCACAGGGAGTGCTTGATGGGACATGATGAGATTACAGATTAAGAGAAACCTGCTCCATGCGCCGGCTCTGGAGAGTAGCAAATCGTCGCCGGGTGGGATTAGGAGAGAGTAATTGGGGCGTTATCCGCAGTGCCCAGATTAGTGCACTAACCAGAGGACCACTGCCGTTAAACTGTAATCTGGGTTAGATAGCAGCAATACACAAACATCTAGGTTATGTTTATAGATGTGAGTGGGCTACGGGGAGATAGGCTAGTGTTTAGCTGCTTTTATGGTCTCCATATATATATGTGTGTGGAGTTGGTTTTATGGAGCACTTTGCAAGTGTGTGCAAATAAGATTTGCATTGTGAACTTGTGGGTCTGCTTTAGTTTTAGCTTCATGAGAGACGGACTTTTAAGGCTGTGTCTAGATCGGTACATCATTATGTGACATGATTCATGGTCCAGGTCCAGGTCCTGGCATTCCTGGTGGCACGTGCTGCTGATCCGTGAGTAGAGTCATGTAACTCTGCTGACTTCCACTCTCCACCACTGGAGGGAGAACAAGGAACCAATTTTATGACATTCACTCGGTGATCGAGGCATAAAAATACCCCCACTTGCACAACCGACACATACGCACACACCTTATCTGACGAAAACACAGACCATTACCGTTAATGCACACTTCTTCCGGGAAAGGACGGTGTGTTGAAGTTTGAGCTGACTTGGGAAGTATATAGCTCTCAGCAGTCGATTTCACAGGAAAGAGGTTTGATGTCTACTATTTGTTTGGTAGGTTTGATTCTTTAATTGGGATATATTGATATGGATGTATTTATGCTCCTATGGAAATTAAATTGCAGGGGCTTTTATGGCACTATTTCAATTTATTTTGTGGGGTCCTCAGAAGCAAAGGGTATATCTTTTACATATTGCCCTTCACTAGCCTATACCTAAAAATGTTAATCACCTGAAAGTTAGAACAGTAACTTGACCTTTAAAAAAATGTATGTGATTTGGCAAACTGTCAGAACATGGGATATATTTTATTATATATAAATATATATATATTGAATTTGTTATAGAAAATATAGAAGTGTGTACATAGTTTTCAGGAAAATTTTAAATATTGAATATTCATATTGAGAAATATGAATGATGTTAAGATGGGAGGAAACAAAGGCTTAGTTTTGTACTCTTGCTCTGTTGTGTTATTTTATATGGTTGCTTTTTTGTAAAACCGGTTCTGTTTATCTGAAGTTCGAAGATGATGCTTATATTTTCTTCCTGGCAATGATGAAATAAGAGTACAAAATAAATAAACAAAACTATAGTTGTTCTTTATCTGTTGCCCATGTCTGGTTTGTGTGTCTGGTTGCACTCTGTGTGACCACATTACCCCCCTTTCCCACACACTGCTAATTTTGAAGTCATTTCCACAAAGTCATCGCCTAAGTGCGGTCCTGGTTCCAGAAAGCCTTCCCATGTCTGGGTGGGGTATGGTACACCCCACATATCATCATGGCATGCTGCCCTACTTTTTCCTTTCCATGAATAAAAACTTACTCGGTTATTCATATTTCTTCATTTTAAGTAAAAAGATTGTTGAACATAGTTTTAGTATTGTCAAGTAAATGCCAGACCTATTGTACCATTTCTGGTATTGTATGGTGTTAGTTTACCATATCAAGCAAATGTTACACATTACAGGTTTATGTACAACATATACAACATTTATTCAATTTATGTATAAAATAGACACTGTATTTCATTTTTACTATAGAAAAAATATATGTAATAAATACAAATGACACAGTTTTTTGTTTTGCATTACAAAACATCCAGCAGTTTCAAGAACAACAAAATTAAGCAAATGAGATGGATGAGCTAATTCTATTTGGGGTATTAAATCAATAACATTAAACACCAAATGACAAACTCATATTCAGCAGCTAAGGTATTCCACTGGACAAACCCCATAAGGCTAAATGCTTCTCAGTATTGCTAACTAAATCTCTAGATATATTTGAGGAAGTGTTTTTGCAATGTGTTAAAAATATCAAATATACTGAAAAATCGTTACCTGTTACCCAATCATCTGAAAGCCCCTAAAAGCTTAAGTTAGCATGACTGGTGTTTTTTTTTTTTTTTGGGGGGGGGGCCGTCTTGACATTTCTTCAGTTAGCTGTGACGCACACCACAATCCTTTTCCTCTTTTTTATCCTCCCAAACATCACTAAACATGTTCGAAACTTTCAAAAGAATCCCTTCCTCAAACCTTTCACAACATTCCTTCTCCATCTACTCGTTCAGGCATTATCCTTCCTTACTCCGACACTTTCTCTTCTTTCCTCGTCACACTCTTCTTTCTCTCGCTTTCTTTTTGAGGGTTTGAAGCACTCCCCTCCCACTCGGTCTGGAAATATCTTTAAATCACTTTCAAAATCATAAATAATGTATTCACCCTGATCTTTAAATACAAATACCACTAAAATCAAGCCACTAATGACATTAGTACAAATATAACTATCTAGGCATACACAAAACCATAATTAAAGCAACTGGAACACCTGCCTAGGGACATCAAAACTGCTTATTACAATAGTTTAACATTACAAAAATAATCATACCCCAATGTAAGACAGGCGCATACTTCAGTATTTGGACTTAAACATCACAGCACTCGTTAGCTTTGTCATCTCTATTTTTAAATACAAATAAAATAACTCTTGATAAATGTCACCGAACATTTTTGTCTTTTCTTTTTGTACAAACATTACAACATGATAATAAAAAGGAATGTTTCCATAGACTTGCTTTGACACCGCATTCTATGGGACCCTTACTATGTGGTTCCAGCAAAACTCACCAACTAGCACTTAGTTGAAAGTCACAGACATTAGCCTAGCTTGTACTTGATGCTAGCGCACACTGCAGTACACTTCACAATAAACATGTATTCGTGTTATGCCTATAAATACACACACACAAATAGAGATATATAAACGTATATACTGGTAACACAGTGAAGCACAACAGATGTTTACCAACAGTTTGTGGACCAGAGTTTTGTGTTGTGGTGGAAGCGGCAAGGACTATGCAGAACATATCCACAGACACTTTGCTCATCATTGCAATATCAAAGATTACAGGCTGACTGTCTAGGGAATTAAATAAAATCTTAATTCAAACAGACCTTGTAGTCCTATGTTTATGAATGAGTTATGAAGTAGTTATTAGCACTAGTTGAAACTGTCTCCGCATCATGCATGGCTTAGGCAATTTTGCTGCCATCATTCCATCTGACATTTGGAAACATGGCACAAAGGCTTACATTTTGTAGGATGGTTTTCAACTCACTTGCTGTGGTTGGTCAAATGGTGCCGTTTTTAAAACATGCTATTTTTGAGGCTGTTTGTAACCGGATTGTTTCCAAATGTCATATTAAAAGGTAAGCCCTGTACATGGAATGTTTCAATAGTCAAGTTCAAACAAGCTCTGATTTCATACACACTCTCAATGGCAAACAATTTTCATGGAAGCATCTTTTAGTGAAATCCTTACAGAGCACAATCAAGCCCCTCAAGAGTGATGATCACGTTGGGATACATCTAGGTTGGACATAGATGTGTCTGGGACAATAGTCTACTGTACTGAGCAACTTTAACAAATGAGTTCCTATCACAGTAGTTGATTGTTTCTATTGTCCTGTGGGTCTCTGTATCCCTGCAACTACAAGTCTGTGCGTGTGAAAGAGGCTCTCAGGAAAAAAGAAAAGAAAAAAAAAAGAAAAAGAAAATACTTGTGTCACTGACTATTGGCGTCACGCTGCCTTTCCCCAAGTCAGTCAGTCATAGCGTTTCAGTCCCATTGGTGTGAGTGCATAAAAGTGAGTAAAAGAAGAGTGACTGTGTCTCTGTGTGTGTGTGTTCATGTGTGTGTGGGAAGGAGAGAGAGGGACCTGACCCTACGAGCCTCCCCCCTGTTCCCTGGCTGCCGTCTGTGGCTGCTGCGGACTCTTGACGATGGTGATGACGGAGGCGGTGTTGAGGCGCGGCGCCGTGGCGAGCAGTGCCCCGCCGCCCGCCCCCTCGCTCTCGAGGCCGCGGGCGAAACGCTGCAGGGCGGCCAGCCGCGCGCCCAGGCCCTCCAGCTCGCGGCGCATGCCGGCGTTCTCGGCGCCCAGGCGCTCCACCTCGCGCTGCAGCTCCTTCTTCTGCTGCTCCAGGGCCTCGCGCTGCGACACGCGCTTCACGCGGCAGCTGGCGGCGTAGCCGCGGTTCTTGAGCGTGCGCCGCCGCTGCTTCAGCTTCTGTACCTCCTCGCGTGAGAGCCCGCGCAGGAGCAGGTTGAGCTCGCGCACCGACAGAGACATCAGGTCACTGTCCGACATCACTGGCATGTTCTCGCCACACTCCCTCTTGACCTGAAGGCAGAAACATGGAAAATTAAATCTTTAGAAAACTCTTAAAAACATCTTCATATCTGTAATCTGTTGTCTGAAAACTGATTAATATGGTGATAAAAACAACAGGGACAGGCACACTATACAATGTTGACAGATGTGGTGTTGTGTATTAATGGTGCCTTTGTTGTTAAGGTTGTCATTACAGGCACACGGGGCTGACCTGTTTCTGTTGCTTATCAGTATGGGTTGTGTGGTTAATAGGGCAGCTATCTTGGCATCCGGTTTATGGTAACTGCAATTTTAAAATGTGCTGTGTCATCGTAAACTTACACAAGCCAAAGGCTCAGTTTAAGATTCTTCCTGTGCCAACATGTAAGTCAACACCTACACTAACTGTAGTCTTTGGAAACATAGATTACAGAGAATTTTAAAGAGAAGGGTTTTTTCAATGTTTGTATTCCCCTTTAAAAATGTCTGCATTTCCTCTTTAATGAATTAAAGGTCAACAAGGCCCTTTCGTAACTTAAAAGCCACATGATAGTGTAGGTAATAAGTAACCCTGAATACTGCAGATGGAACAGCCACAAGGGGGAAATCTATTGATGTTACCTTCAGTGCTTTGCTGGCTCTGCTATCCGATGTCATCTCTAGGTCTTGTGTGGGTACACTTTCCTGTAATAAACAAAACAAATAGCCATACTTAATGCCTAAAGAGTTGCTAGACAAAGACAGCTTAACGATATGGCAAAGCGAGTTCAATATATATATTCTTTCATTTTCAGAGTGTAAAACACTTCTGCTGCTGTGGTTTTCAAATTAAGTAAATCAACTTCAAATGAGGTTCTGAAAGCAGAACAAAATTTCCCTATGACACTAATCACAAGGAGGAAGAATGCCTCACACATGAACACAAGTGTTCCTCTTTTTGTTACCTTGACATTGTTACTATTTGAAATTTCATATTAGAATCACAATATTGCTTGGGACTGAAAGGTGCTGTAGCCCGACTATCAATTGAAATTGTAGGCATTACAGCATGGCAATCGAAACATTAAAAAAAAAAAAAAAAAAAAAAACGCCTCACTCATCAAATTAACAACAACACACAATACACGTGTATGGCAACTCGGTCTTTAGTATAGGTTTTCAGTGTAAATGACAGTTAAGCTTGAAATAACTCTTTTCTTTCTAAATTGTACAATGGCATGTGTAACTTCTGAGGAGTAGGCTAGTCAGGCAAGCCACACGAGGCGTCTCTGAGAAAACGTCTGCGACCATTTCTATCAAGTCACAGTGATTCAGCAGAAGCCGCGTGCCTTGTCTTCCAGTTTTAGCTGTATCCTCACCAATTGTTCAACTTGGTCATGGAGGTTTCTATAATAAACGGACACATCCTAAATCAACACTACATGAGCAATACAATCGACTAAATAACTGTGAAATGCCGGTAATGGCATCATGGAAATATCCCAACCACGGCATTGTTCTGTCGGGTTACAATGCGTTGACAGTTGTCATGTCACTACCAGCTAAAAATGGTGCTGACTTCACATATCTTGTAGCTAGCACACTTGCGCAAGTACATTCCAATAAGAAACTTTGATCAACTAGATGTTCTGTTTCGAAGAAACTAGGTCTAAATTGATAACAAACACTAGAAATGTTAAACATACATTTGGTTATGAAACCTATTTCCTTATTTAAGTGGCCAGACATATGACTAGCTGGCTAGCGGGAAACAAGCTAATTAGCACTGTGACTAGCTGCAAGCAAATTAGCTATCGATAGCTGACGTTAGCTAGCCTGCTAGCTAATATGATCTAAACAGACCAAGGTAAACAACATCGCCTTTACTACGCCAACCGTAGCTCCAACAATTGTTAAACAACCCTTTTACATTTTAAAAATACTATAATTCATGCCAAGTCGCGTTTACTTTTCTCGCTTTCTCTGCTTTGATCTTGGTAAACATCTCAGGCTCAACAACAATCCACCCATTTCCTTATAGGGACTGGATTTGGCGAGAGCCTAGCATGTGAATCTTAGTAGTAAACAAAACCACACTTATAGCACAAATTAACTCTAACTTAAACCTACAATTCAACGTTGACATACTTACAAGTCAGCAATTATCGTCACACAGCCAGTAAGATCGATATAAAACCATACAGATGGAAATGACCGACGATCACAACAGAGCGTCGCGAAATAAATATGCTACCCGAAGGCAATGTAACGTTATGCTAGCTAGCAACACACTTGTGCGACCGACAACATGGAATAGCCTGTCTACTCACTTTCTTGTGATGTGATCCTGTTCGTCACACGCTCCTTATAGTTGAAAACGACCTACACATACAAACGACACGGTTCCTCTCATCAAATATAAGCAACTAACGTTACTTCTCGGTCCGCCTTTTCCCGGAATTACTCACCGTCTCCAGATTCTTTCATTCATAAAAAACAGTTAGGATGACGCAAGGCTCCAAGAATGAGGGCGGAACCTGAACGCCCCCACAGTGGAGGCCTACAAAAAACACGTAAACAGATAAGTTAGGGACCGATCACATCCTTCATGGACAGAGTGTGAATAGTATTAACTGGTTGCCTTTAAAGACGCTAAGGGAAAAGCCCTGTAACTGCTCTCCAACAGCCTAATGTTCATGAGCAGAAGTCTTGACATTTTGGCATTTAGATTCCCGATTCCCGCAGACAAGAGAAAATAATACTATTAAAGAGAGAATTAAGACAATGCATTAGTTCACTGATTTAGTGATGAATAGACATACACGTACTTCTGGTTTATTTTAGGTGCTTACATAGGCTACTTAAACATGATCAGACAAATAACTTGGTAATGAAGGTAAAAATAGCGCTCATACAAAAAACGATTAGCGAAGCGAATTTTTGCGTCTGTTTCCAAGAATGTTGAAATCAGGGTAATCCTTGTAAGCGCAGGTATTTGACTACTTGGGCCAAGTTGAGCGGTCCGCTCCGTCGACAGAGGGCGCTCTTCTTCTTGCTGCAATTTATCAGGTAACGCACTTTTCCCATCAGCCATCAACGCACATGTAACCCAAGTGACCTCGGTAGTCGTGTGTAAAAGACCGGACAGTGCATGTTCTGTAGACTACTTGCAATATTACATGTAGGATATTAATCGTGAACACCAAAGAGGAAGTGATTGAACACTATACCATCACAACCAACCTTCATTATTACAGCGCACAGGCTGTCTTAAAGCAAAATTCATGGCTGGAATTGAGGGATTGTCGCCCGCTGCGGGCCCTATCGAAACCCGGCCCCCCGAGGACGAGATTGAAGATGATGAAGACGAAGATGTAAGTCACTTCAGAAGAAAACATTGTACAGCTTGACACATATTACAACGGGCAGGGTTTTTCGTTTTATACCGACAGTTAACGCTACACATTTTACAAACGAGTGACATTTGGTGTGGGAGGTTAGCTAGGTTAGCTTATGATAGCTACAAGCTAGTTAGTTAGCTAACTGCCGGCTAACTGCACACATAGGGGTAGCAGTTGCTGCTAGGTAGCTCGTAGGTTGAGTAGCATTAGCCCTGAAAATACAAACAATTATGTGGTTGTATGGCTGCGATAGACTACTGTCTCTCAGTACAAAGTAAGGCTTGAACCATACCATTATATGTAAACTGCTCGTATACATCTTGTTGAAGCCGTTAGTTAAATACGCAGGCAACGTTACTGTTCTTACGTTAAAGCAAGTTAACATGAATGTCGTTAGTAGCATTTGGTCTGCGTTCTGTCAAAGTACGAAAGTGGTGATTTTATTGTTCGAGAAGTGACGCATATAATCTACTATTTTGTAATGTTCATGTTCTGCAACTGCCTGGTAAACAGACTGACCTTTGTCTGACAATCTTCCTCCCTATAGTTGGATGAAACTCTGTTGGAAAGGCTATGGGGACTCACAGAGATGTTCCCTGAGTCGCTGCGAAGTGCAGCAGATGTGTCAGCACAGAGCTCTTTCTCACTTGCCAAGAAGCTTTACAGGTGACATTTATATTTCCATTTCATTCGTTTGCTATAAGAACGAGATATCTGACATCATGCAAGATGTATTCAATTATCAATATCCATACCTATATTACAGCTTCTCACGAGCAGCACTTTGGGTGGGCACCACTTCCTTCATGATCCTTGTCCTGCCAGTGGTGTTTGAAACAGAGAGACTACAACTTGAGCAGCAGCAACTTCAACAGCAAAGACAGGTATATACTAATATATTGCCATGATGCCAATTGCTGGATAATGGTTTTAAAGTGTGTTTTGTGTCAGCCTGTTCAAGTTTGTGGCTCCTGGCTTTTGTAAATGAGAACAAAGCATAGTGGCTTGGATCAGGCCACAACCCACTAGCCGGTCAGGAGGATGGAAGCCAGGAGTGTCATTTGTCTGGCCATTGAGCTCATGTAAACAACCCTTCACCAGAATCACACTCTACCTTTAACAAGCATAATTATGAAATGTTTTTGATCTTGGTTTAACCTGCAACTTTAAAAAGTATGGACAGCATACTCAATCAAAAGTGAAGTCACTGGAATTAGCTACAAGGTTATGATTTAACTTAATATAGTTGGTTGTGGGTGAACTTGGTTGATTTTCTGACTACTGATGTCCTGGTTGCAAAAGGCCCTGCAGTGACATGGGTTCTGTCAATATCTCTGGCCAATTTGAATGACTTAATCAATAACATAAGTGTATAATGCCATGCTGTTCATGGACTTTACAGTTGTGGCGAACCCATTGTTTCATATTTTCCCATTTATGATTATCCAATTTTAAAGGGATATTCCGCCATTTTTGGAAATACGCTCATTTTCCACCTTCCCTCGAGCAAAACAATCGATATTTACCTTGTTCCCGTTCATCCAGCCATTCTGTGAGTCTGGCGATACAACTTTTAGCTTCAGCCTAGCATAGATCATTGAATCGGATTAGACCATTAGCTTCTCGCCTGCTAGCTTCATGTTTAAAAGTGACTAAGATTTTTGGTAATTTTCCCATTTAAAACGTGTCTCCTCTCAAGTTAGAAAGTGCAATAAGACCAACTGAAAATGAAACCTGCCGTTTTTCTAGGCTGATTTGACATGGAACTACACTCTCATCTGGCGGAATAATCAAGGCAACTTGCAGCTACTGGCACTACTACTGCTTGTTGTCTATGGGGACTATTTTCAGATGCTGCGTAAGATATCACTGCGCCTATGGTACGTTTGCAAGTTGCCTTGATTATTACGCCAGATGAGAGTGTAGTTCCATGTCAAATCAGCCTAGAAAAACGGCAGGTTTCATTTTCAGTTGGTCTTATTGCACTTTCTAACTTGAGAGGAGACACGTTTTAAATGGGAAAATTACCAGAAATCTTAGTCACTTTTAAACATGAAGCTAGCAGGCGAGAAGCTAATGGTCTAATCCGATTCAATGATCTATGCTAGGCTGAAGCTAAAAGTTGTATCGCCAGACTCACAGAATGGCTGGATGAACGGGAACAAGGTAAATATCGATTGTTTTGCTCGAGGGGAGGTGGAAAATGAGCGTATTTCCAAAAATGGCGGAATATCCCTTTAAGATGGAGTTCCAGTCAGCTCTTATTCTTTCTGTCTAAATGGTAGCTAGCCCTGCAGCAGCGTGCCTATCGGTACACAGTGGTTGTACACAAGTCTAGAGTGCCCTTCTGAATGTGTTAGTTGTCTCATACCATCTTCCTGATTTCTCATCGTTGAAGGGCACAATAATATTCGTTTATTGACCAGTGTGGCCAAATTAAGTACTATGTTGATTGACTGGGAGTTGTTTATGGCTCAAACTAAGCCGCTATGTTTTATGTGTTTTATGTTTTTACATGACCATGTATTAACACCAGAGTCTTTTTGTGTGCAAATGCTGAATAGGCAGTTAGAGGTTTGTGGAGACCAATTTGCTGCAGTTTGCTAGAAAACGTCATGGGGAGAGAATTTCAGACTTCTCCTTTCCATGGGCTGTAACGTAAAAAGGCCAAAGTGCAGTCTAAATCTAACTTAAGTTAATTTAACAATGAGACACATTTTTCTCACTGATTTAATGCGATGAGCAAGATCCTAAGCACAAACATGGGTGGATCAGTTCAAATTTTTCCACAAACGACATAATAGCTTTAGTTTGTGCATAAACGGCTCGACTTCGCTTGGTGCCCTTCATTTCAATTAGGGCCCCGTATCTTATTCATGAACAAAAAGCATTATCTTCAGTCACAGATTTCATTGTTCATCACTATTGTACTTTTTTCGTTTTTTGACTTAATTCCATAGCATATAGTCAATCCCCTTTGCTGCCCGTTGTGACCAGAGACAGGAACACAGGAAGGCAACAAATTCAGTTATGATTATATGACACGCTTTGATACATGAGCACGACTTTAAAAAAAAAGAAATAAAAAAAAAAAGAATTTAACCACTCATGTCTAAAATCAAATATACTAAAAAGTTGGAACCACTTGTCTCAGAATCAGCGAAATATAATCAGTCTCTGTCTGTGCTTCTTGAATTAACTTTGTATATGCACAGTATATATACTCTGGCATGCTATGTTGTAGATATTACACCAATCATTCATCATGCATCCATCCTTTGTTGATCAGTACTGCGCCACTTGTTGAATTAAAATGACCCATTCTTGTTTTTGTATTTTCAGATCTTATTGGGACCGAATGCTGGAATGTCTGGTGGCATGCCTGGGATGATGCCTCCTGCACCAGGGAAGATTTGAGGACTGAGCAGCAGTCGATTTAGACCAGAAAAGACTAGCGGTTGTAAGAGGACAAGAAGAGAACTGCGGGGGGGTCAGCACGCATACTCATTCCAACCGAAGGGTGTGATGAGAGATGCCAGCCGATGGATGGAGAGGAAACACTAACCTTCCTCTCACTCCCTCTGCTCAGAAATATCCTCCTGTGTGGACTGACCTCTAAGCACTGATCTTTTCATGTTTTTTTTTTATTATTATTATTTCATTTCATGTACTATAATAGTTCTGTATACGTTTGTGTTTTCAGTGGCGTGAGGGTGGGCCATCTCGGAAGGGTTTGTTTATCAAGCTGTTTGGTTGCAATCGTGTGTATCCTCTTGTCTGGGGTGCAAATTGTCCGTGGCAGTCCTAACTGTTGCTGGCGTGGCTAACATGCTAGTGGAGTTACACAAGGCTAAATAAGTATACATGTGGGTAGGGGTCAGATGCATTCAGAAATATTCTGTTTGTATGTTATGTGAATTTTAATAATATGGTCATGTCATCTACAAGAATGAGCGCTTTATGACTTTGCCTGATCAAGCCATATGGCAACTTCCTATAATTGAATAGCCTATGCAGAACATTAAAAAAGATACTGTCTACATTGGTCTACATTGTTACCCTGCATCACAAGACAAAAATGGTCCAAATGTATGTATTGTCCTGAGTGAGTCAAAGAACTACCCCTATAAGATGTACAGAGTGGTATTGAACAATCACCTAAGCAGCTACATGTTGTAAAAGTGAATTGTTGAATTCTATCTATTGTCTTTTTACCTCTGCTTTTGAAGCAATATCCATGTATGAGGAGACTGCAGAAATAAAGACGCTACAAACAAGTGCTAGATACGCTGCTTTTTCTGTGCACGCAAAATACATATTTGTCTTTTCATGAATTATGGGAGTGTAAACAAACCTGTTGTCTGTGTATAGTAATGTTGAATAGAGACTGACATATTGACATATCACTCTAGTGATGTTTGTGTAGACTACATGGCCTGATCGTAGGCCTACTACACGTCTACGACAGAGAACACCACTGGCTACAACAGAACGTCAGCATTGAGCACGAGCGTTCTCTCCCGAAAGAAGTTTTCATCAGATTCATCAGCAAGCATAGTGAAGTGGTAACTTCAGACAATACTATTTCTAACTCAAATGTTGTATTGATGTCTAAAAAAGACATGCGTAATATTGTATTTAAAAAACGAATCTGAAATACCTGGTCGTCCGTTTGATGTGTAATTGGTCAGACTGGTAGCGTTAATAGTTAACATTAGCTGACAAGGTTATAACGTTAAAGCTAACTTAGCATGTCGCTTTACCAATAATAATCTAACTTTACAGGTAAACATGAGATCCGTCGAAGACCAAGTTGTGGAGGATGAAGGAACGCTAGGGTTTCAGGATGACGAGGTACACCTAGAGAATAAGAAAAATATAGTCTCAGAGTTTAAGTTTGCAAGAATATGAAATGTATCACCTTTGGTAACACCAAGCAATCTCCACAAGGGGGCGACATTGTAAGTAATAGAATGTGATGTCAGTTAAATGTGCATTGATAAGAGGTTGAAAGTATGCTGAGGTTGAAATAAGAAATGAAGATTTCCACAGAATGAAAACTTATGAATAAATACCCATCTCATTACTATATTAACTAGTGTTTTCCACACAGGAATCATTTTTCCAAGACATTGACCTTTTACAAAAACATGGCATCGTGAGTATGAAGGAGCACACATCTCCATAATATTACATCAACATTACCACTGGTGAGGAATGTTCACATGTGATGGTCATGTATCATTGCCCACACAGAATATGGCTGACATCAAAAAACTAAAGTCAGTGGGGATCTGCACAGTGAAAGGCATACAGATGACCACACGCCGAGCTCTCTGCAACATCAAAGGTCTCTCTGAAGCTAAAGTTGACAAAATCAAAGAGGCTGCTGGGAAACTGCTGGTGAGATAACAGGCCTGGATTTAGGTTGCCTGCAGCTATTTATGACCATAAAGTGCAATGGGGTTGAAAATGATTTTGTTTTTATGATGTTAGTTCAATCTGTTGCGCCATGGATTCTCTTTCATGTGTTGGAAAATTACCTCACAGAGTAAATACAGAAAAACAAAACAAACAAAAAGAGTAAACACTTCCAATAGAGCGAGAGAACATCAATGTGAGATACAAAAACAGCTGTTTTGTCCAACGTCTCTCAAAGGAATAATTCCCTTTTAGCTAGTCTTGTAAATTCTGGGCAAGCTTATTTTATACATTGTTAACAGCGCATGATAAACAAAAACAAGTTTGCTTGAGGCCAGGGCTTTACGTCTTTTGCGTGGCTGTTCTCTCCGATCTGTCAGCAGTGTGTTATTTTCACGTTCCTCTCCTCTTACCAGGCTAACGGCTTTTTGACCGCGTTGGAGTACAGCGAGAAGAGGAAGCAGGTGTTCCACATCACCACAGGGAGCCTGGAGTTTGAGTTAAGACTTGACCTTCATCCACTACACAAGAAAAGCCACCAATTTCTTTACATTTCCCTCTTTCTCTAATCACCTCAACACGCACGTATCCTTCTGTGTGAAATCAATCACTCACAGAAACTCTCATTTGTGGAGAGATTGAGGTCATAAAGTTAAGTGTTCCAACAATAATATTTTTTAAACAAGTTCCTAATTCCTCTTCTGTTCCATCTCAGCAAACTCATGGGAGGAGGCATTGAAAGCATGGCCATCACTGAGGCATTTGGCGGTAAGACGGATGGCTTTGTGCTGTCCTTTTTTTCCCCCCATCTCTCTCCTCTCCACTCGCCTCAGTGTCTGTTCTTGGCTCAGGGTCGTCTGGGCTGGAGTTAGCGGCGGTGTCGTATAAAGCTGGGTGTGTTGATGACACATGCGGTTTGGCACATCCTTGGCCCTCGGAGGAGAACTTAACATTTAAATGTTTTCTCATGCAGAGTTTCGAACTGGGAAGACACAGCTCTCACACACACTCTGTGGTAAGTTGTGTCAGCCTACCTTTCGGGGTACTTCAGTGATACTTCCGAGAATGACCACTGAACTTGGTCTGACTTTAAAAATTTTTTTTTTTTTTTTAAAAATTCAAAATTGCGCTGTAACAGTAACTTCGTCTAAAACAAAAATGTTCTATGTTTTACGTTGTGCAATTTTCCTCCCCCCCCTTTTTACAGTAACGGCGCAGCTACCCGGAGAAGATGGTTACACAGGGGGCAAAATCATTTTCATTGACACAGAAAACACCTTGTATCCTTATCGGGCTGATCTGCAAAACATTACAAATTTCAAATTACAAACAAATGTACCAACAAATAATTTATCTTATATTTGAAAACCACCAGTCCAGGCTTTAAATCAGGCCTGCATCACAAATGCAGTGTCAGCAAATGCAGTGTCTATGGTTTGACCATTCCTCAACTTTCCAAGTCGGCCAGACAGGCTGAAGGATATTGCAGACAGATTTAATGTGGATCATGAAGCCGTGTTGGACAATGTGCTGTATGCTAGAGCTTACACCAGTAAGAACCTGGCCTGTTCTTCTTCTTCTTTTTTTTTAAATGTTCATCAAGGTTGTAAAAATATGTGTTCTGTGCTCTGTTGGCAAGCTCCAAAAATATAAGCCAAATGTATGTACATGCATTTAACTTCTACATTAGTGTTCCTTTTCAGCGGTTCTAAACCCTTTAAATTTGCTGTATGAAATTGAAACAAGTTAGACCTACATGGGGGGCTTTCCTTCTTCTGTCTTGACGCATACAGCCGCGTCCCACGTCGTGTAAGCAAAACATCTGTGTTTTCATGACACAGGTGAACACCAGATGGAGCTGTTGGACTTTGTGGCAGCCAAGTTTCATGAGGAAGGGGGCGTCTTCAAGCTATTGGTAAAATGTCAGACAGTAATAATTGCATAATTACTGAGTCATACATGTCTGTGTCTTGCATGTATTTTGCCCTTTTTTATCGCTCTCTAATTTGAACATCCACTCTGGTGTCATGCCTTGTCCAATTTATCACATGCTAGTGAGCCAGTGGTCATCATACTATTATATAGTTCAGCTTAACACTAGATTCATACTATTCCTCTCACTATATCTTTTCTACTTGGCCCTGGAACTGTCTGTCTCCCTCTGTGTTACAGATCATTGACTCGATCATGGCTCTTTTCCGGGTGGACTTCTCTGGTCGGGGCGAACTTGCAGAGAGACAGCAGAAGCTGGCTCAGATGCTCTCCAGATTGCAAAAAATCTCTGAGGGTCAGGGCCCATTGGCAACTGCTCTTTCTAATTGAGCTACAAGATGTTTCTCCTCTGTTTTGTTATTAGTCATATGAGATATTCTCTGGAGTATGGACATGCCTCTTTCGACATGTGTTGAACAGCATTGCATTATTTGTTTGTTTATTTTTCACATGTCTCTTTTTATGGCCTACAGAATACAATGTGGCCGTGTTTGTCACCAACCAGATGACGGCGGATCCAGGAGCAGGGATGACGTATGTGACTCCAAACTGCCATTCTCACAGAATTGTTTTAAATGTCAGAATCAGAACCCTTAAGAGATCACAAGAGGCCTGTTATTGTTACTGTCACAGGTTCCAGGCTGATCCCAAGAAGCCCATTGGAGGACACATCCTGGCCCACGCCTCCACCACCCGACTTAGCCTGAGGAAAGGACGGGGCGAGATGAGAATAGCCAAGGTCTTTGACAGGTATATCATATACATTAGCTCTCTCACATATATATTGGACTTGCATTGCGTTTGTATTTCTGATGCAGTGTGTGAAAACAGCTTCATCAGAATAGAAGTGCTGACATTTAAATTATCTCTCTATATTACACTGTCCCTCATTTAATGAAGCGCATGCAGCATTCTTCAAACATTTTCAATGTACACCTAAAGGTAGTTAAATTTGATGTCAGCTGCACTGATTTTGTGTGTCTGTCTCTTTTTTTTCTCTCTCTCTTTTCAGTCCTGATATGCCAGAAAATGAGGCTACGTTTGCAATTACCGCTGGAGGAATCGCGGATGCCAAAGAATGAGGCAGAGATACTTGAAGGGTGGAGCAGTCTTGGAGAAAACTGATGTTCAATTGTATGTGACTTTATTAACTGCAAACACACAGTGTTACATGAACAGTTTGCTATTTATTATTCTTATTATTTATTATTTACAACTGTTTATTTCACAATGTATTTATTATATATTGCCCCAATGATTGTGTATGTGGATTATTTTTTATAAAGTGAGTTGTAAAATAAACGCATATTGTTTGAAAATGTGCGAATGTTGAATTGATTCAATAATAAACGTGCTTTAAGAATAGCCCCGATGACCAACTGTACCTATGCCCTTTTAAGCTTTGTCTTGCTCCAAGATCAGTTCTGGTTGAATTGCTGGCATTCCCGTGGCATTGCAGTATCCCACTTCAGACTATTGGGATCCAGGATTTAATGACTCAGACCTTAGTTGGTAGAGATGAATGTAAACAGATGTACATACCACTCCATAGTAGGGAAAAAATAACTTGACAACCATTTGCTCAGACGGATGGCAGGCAAGCAGGCATCTACCTTTGTCCTTTGCCAAACTGAACTCTTAAAAAGAATGTGCAGTTTAATTTCGCCAAGTATGGCATATAATAAGGGTCTCACCAGTGTTCACTTGAAGCTTTGAATCTTTGGTGATTGACCTCTAGGGGGCAACGAAGCGTCCAATACTTAAAAAAAATGCGACCAAAATACAGGATGTCTAAAATCGTCATTTCCGTGAAACATACAGCTAGTTCGGTCTGCTAGCTAGCTATGTGCTCGGAAGGCTTTCACTACCGCTAAAGGTTTGTGTCGGGAACAAGTGAATGTAAAACAAATATTATTTCACGACTGAAATAATCTTTTGCACATGTGTTAACATTATATCATTTAGATAAAAACATCCCAAAATCTTTTTAGACTCGACTCGATGAGAACCATCCCTTGACACAGTTACCAAGCTTGCTAGCTTACCTTGTCTCGTAGGCTAATCAGCTAAGTAAACATGTAGCAAGTTAGCATAATGTAGTACAAATTTGTTTGAGTTAGTCATACCGATATATGTATTAATCGTCTGATATACTGTATGCCCTTTGGTCCTTTAGCTGTTTTGGCATTGTGTAATTTGACGTAAATATGTTTTATATTTTAAGTGGTCGCAAGTTACCGGTATGCAACATAAGCAGAGTTAGCTTCTACACAAAACGTAAATAGGCGATTAGCCAGACTTGTCAAGCGAGATGACAAGAGCAGAATAAGGTTAGATCAGACGCTGTAGATGTCAACAAACGATTTCATACGTTTTTCCTTTTCATAGTACTAGTCCCACCTTTCGGAAACAATATCGTTTTTGGCCCTAACGAGTAGCAGCTAGTAATGTTACACACTCTAATTCTCTTTAGCCTGGTGAACTCAAGATTTACAACTATGTTCATTTCTCCACAGAGGGAACCATGTCTGGCACAGGTGGAGGGAAGCGTGCCTCAGGTGGGGACAGTCCCCCTGGCCCACCTGAAAAGAAGTCCAAGAAAGAGGAGAAGACCACCACGACTCTGATCGAGCCTATTCGTATTGGAGGGGTCTCTTCCACGGTGAGCTGGTCTTTGCATAAGTATGTCACTGGCTTAACTGTCAGCCAGCAGTTGGGCCTTAAAATGTTGAAGCATTTTCCTCTGTGCACTTGCTGTTACAGGAAGAAATGGACATGAAGGTCCTCCAGTTCAAGAACAAGAAGCTCTGTGAGCGACTGGAGCAGAGGCAGGTGATGGAGGATGAACTGCGAGAGAAGATTGAAAAGTTGGAGAAACGTCAGGCTACTGATGACACCACCCTGCTCATTGTGAACCGCTATTGGACACGGGTATAGTATTCTGTTTTTTATTAGGCCCATATCTTTCTTACCTGTATGGTCTTTATCTGTGTTAATATGCTTACCTTTCTAAATCAGATGTTATGTTTGGAGTTGTTATAATGCCATGTTGTTTGACCCATTATTGCTTTATCATGTGACAAATGTTTTCGTGCCGTTCTCCCACTTTCAGCTTGATGAGAACCTTCAGGTCCTGCTTCAGCGTGTGGAGCCTGAGAACCCTCCAGAGCCTGCTCCGGCCCCGTCTTCCTCGGCCCCCGAGCCAGCCGCCCCCTCTCCTGCCCTGGCTCCTGAACTCCCTCCAGTGCCTGCTCCTGAGCCAGACACAGAGCCCCCGCCGGCACCCCCTCCAGCAGATGGGGAAGAGGTGCCTGCTCCCCCGCAGCCCCCTGCCCCAGACGAGGAGGACCGGCCACAGCTGCCTCCACAGCAGGACGGCCTGGACCAGATGGCTACAGAATTGCCACGGGTGGATGGCATCACAGGTAGACACCTGTTTGGTTTTTTTCTGTTTAGTCATTTAGTCACCTTTTAGTCACCTACTTGAATGCCCTCATACAGGCAATTTGCTACCAACCGACCGTTGCACTCCTCAGACGAACTGCGTCTGGCTCTGCCACCGGTTTAGCTTTGTTGTTCCTTGATGGTGGAATGCACTACCAGTTCCTACTAGAGCAGGGACATCCCTCTCCATCTTCAAAAAACTTCTGAAGACCCAGCTCTTCAGAGAACATCTCCTCTCATAGCACTACTTACAACTAGTCTTGCTGATCCTTGACTTATCACCTGACTATAACTGCCACTTGACTGTTTGAAAACAGCACTCACTGATGCACTTAGTCTCAGTGCACTCTACCTTTTTTTTTTAAATTTCCTAGGATTGTTGTGAGAATTGCTTTAACTGTTTAACAAGGTTTATGTCGCTTTGGCTAAAAAGCGTCAGCCATGTCATGTTATCTTGTCTTAAATATAATTTGATTGTAATGATCTGAGTAAGTTATTACCAAATTCAAGGCATTTGTTTTAAGTATTTGATATTTAGATTTATGAACGGGGAATGAATATTGGGTCATCATTAGATATTACCTTAAGTTGTGGGTTCAAGGAAAATTCCAAATCTCTGAATGGTCTGTAATTCTCAACACATGCTTTTGTTGCCATTAGATCGGGTTGCAACTCATGATTTTTCTCATTGTTGATTAATCTGTCTCTGTCCAAAACGTCAGGCAGCTGTCTGCTGTCTCGCTGCCTTCAGCTCTCTAACGAGTCAGCTGACTTGCCATAGCAGGCATCAAGGTAGCTGCTTGTTATGAACTTTGTTTTCGGTTAGCCTAGCAAGATGGCAACACAGACTTCTGTTACCAGGATACCAGAAAGCAAAATAACATAACGTTCGACTGCAGCAACAGCTGCTCACAATTAAATAGAATTTTGGACGTTGAAAGCAACATATATGATACATCTAGGCTGCCTTCAAAATTCGGCAAAAAAAAGGTATCTTAGAAGGCAGCATTTCATAGAAATAAATGATTCGGACATGCTTTGATACCTCACTCCTTTGTTAGATGTCTTAAGAGGCAGCAATTTTCTCCATTGTGGACACGTTATTGTTTAATCGAGTTGTTTAAGCGATTAAAATGCCAGAAAATTGTGTTTCCCAAAGCTGAAGAATATGTCTTCAGATGTGGACTTAACCTTGTTTAAGAGATATTTAGATTACGGTCATCGGTCAAGAGCAAGTCATGCAGGAAAAAGGGACACAAATTAATAATGACCAACATAGTTTTAATAGTTTGATAGTTGACAACTAATAATTGTTTACAATTCCCCTACATGCAGATAGGCACTTTGTCTTTCAAAATTGCCTTCACGTGACGAGTGTCCTTATCCACCTGTGTCTCACAAGTAAGAGCATTACTTGGGAGATGGACAGTCAAAATATATGTAGAGATTGATATCTTGGCTGTAGTGGAACAGTATGCTCACTGATGGCTGTGTTCACTTTTTTCAATTTGCAAAGACACAAAATCTTCCAGCAAAAGTGTATGCACTCTCATGAGAGTTGGCAGGCACCGTAGGCAGTTGTGTGCAAAGATCTGCCAATAGGAATTGATTCTCTTCAGGGTATGTCAAGTTGGGAGTAGAATGTAAAGTCCTGAAATGCTTCATGCATCTGTTTTCGATTCTTTTTATCCTTTTATAAGATCACAGTGCTTAGTAGTCAATTGTTGTAACTCTGACATGTCTATCAAGGAGTCTTTGGTGACAGCGAGCTGTAAATTGATTTGCTGTACGTGATACCTGCATATCATCACCATTTATTTGCACTTTAAAGTCAAAGTGAAAACTGTAATGTTTGTTAGGGTACAGTAGCACAGTAAATTCTGGCCTGGTTTATCTTTCCGCAGTCTGCGGACCAGGATGAACATTTGAATCAGCTGCACAAGTGCTCTTTTGGCAGGTTCTAGCATCCCATCCGGACTCGATTCCCTGTCACTTACGGTCATCCATTACCCTGATTTAGGGCTTTCAAGTCGAGCGTGAATTTCAACCAGGCAAAATATGGAACATGCATAACAGTCCGCTCCCTTGTTTCTCCCCCAACACCCCTCCACCCCCCCCACCCTCCGCAGCGCCCCCTCCCCCCACCCCGCTGAGCGACACTGCCAAGGGCTTCCTGGCCACGCTGGACCACTGCTGCGAGGAGGAGCTGGGCCTGCAGCTGCAGGACCGCATGCAGTTCAGCAAGAGCGCCGTCGCCTGCGTGGTCTGCGTCTTCGACCGGCTGCACACCAACATCGAGGACCTGTGCGCCCGCGTCCAGAATGCAGGTGAGTCCGTCCCCCGTCCCCCGTCCCCCCCCCTGTCCCCTCCCAGCCGGGCGGCAGTCTCGTCCTAAGTTCACTCCTCTGCTCCAAAACCACCATCAAAAGCCATGTTGAAACGGCCAACTGAAATCTCTCGAGTGCTTTCCTACATGGTCGAGCTGTGCATACATGGTACATATAATATATTTGCTGTGAAGCTTGCGTGTTTCTGGCAGAGAGGGTTTACGCCATCGCTAAAAGGTCGTCGCTGGACGCTTCTGCTACGGTTTCTGTGCCCCTTCATTGGTTTGCAATGAGGGATAACTCCCCGTGTGCCCCCCTTTCAGTGTGTGAGGATGATAACCAGAGAGAGATCCTGGCCCAGAACTGCTCTCTGCTGGAGGAGAACCGGAGACTGCAGGATCTCGCCTCCTCGCTGCAGGGCAAGCACCATAAAGTGTCCATGGAGGTGCGTGTCCAACTGTTATTACTGCCTGCTAGAGCAAATGCCTTACATGCAGTGTTGGTCAGAGTGTTCCTATAACTTTGTTATCTTGCATTCCCTGACTGTTATAAGCTTTAGCAATCCTTTTATTTTGTACATAAACACATTATAATCGGTGTGTATAAAAATGTCTGTGCAATGAAAAGGGTATGTTTCAAATTCTGCCCCAGTGTGCTGGCCTCTGTGTAACGTTAATGCTGCGCACATGAAGCGCCTGAAGACATGTTTATATGTCATGATGCCATAGAATTGAATTATGAGGGGTCGAAAACCAGCCGCACCTTCACAAGTTGTTATACTCAACTCTGATCCATATACTGAGAGGACATTTTTCAAGATGAAAAAAAACATGCAACATTTGATTTTTTTTTTTTTTTAAATAGATAGATGAGTTTATGACTTTGTGCTCCTTGTTGTTCAGTATAATGAGCTGGTAGACAAGGTGACTGGCTCGGAGACCAAGGTGTCTGAGATGGAGACGGCTGTAGAGGACCTGCAGTGGGACATCGAGAAGCTGCGCAACAGAGAGCAGAAGCTCAACAAGCACCTGGCTGAGGCGCTGGAGCAGGTAATCACAACACAGGATTGTTGACAGTATGCCGTTTATCATCACTGATGTCAGAATCACCTCGCCAGATCGATGAGTTCTGGCCTGTCTGCCTCATATATGCATTTCTTGTCAAATATCTGACAAAGCAATATCTGATGTGATGAGATTTATTGTGGTTTTCAGACGGCTGGAATTGATGATCTTTCCTCTTTTTTTGTGACTGTATTTCTCTCGTTAGTTGAACTCGGGCTACTATTCCACAGGAGGCTCTGGAGGGCTCCCTGGAGGTCAGATCACCCTCAGCATACAGAAGGTGAGGTGACTTCCCCTCACACTGTTAAACCGACACAGACTCTGTTCATACACAGACACTGCTTCATTCAGCAATGCAGTAGTATATGCAAAGTCACGTTGGAGTCACGTTGGAGTCACGTTAGAGTCACGTTAGAGTCACGTTAGAGTCATGTTAGAGTCACGTTAGAGTCACGTTGGAGTCACGTTAGAGTAACGTTAGAGTAGTACTGAGCGCACTGTCTGACCTGTAACCCCTTCCCCTGTCCCATCCCTCTGTCCCCGGTGTCCAGTTTGAGCTGCTGAACGCAGAGCTGGAGCAGAACCAGGAGCTGGCCAACAGTCGCATGGCGGAGCTGGAGAAGCTGCAGCAGGAGCTCCAGGAGGCGGTCAGGGAGAGCGAGATGCTCAAGGTGGGCTGAGTGTGGAGTCTTGAGTGTGAACTGGTTTAAAATGTCTTGGTTGTTGTTGTTGTTTTTTATTGGCCCTCGTTAACAGTCAGCAAGTGGTAATTTTTGTAACATATGGGTATGAACTATAAACATTGAATTATTTAGAACAAGTGAACAAGAACAAGTGATGATGGAAGAAAACAAATAGGATAATAAAACTAGTGAAAGTAGACATTAGGGAATGCAAGTGATAAATAACCGTAATGGCTTGTCCTGTCATTCCATTGCTTCAGATAGTTAGCTATTTGGAGTTTAATTGTTTTTCCGTTCTTTTAATATGATGTTGTTTTTAGTTGCCATGGAGAGCTGTAATTTTAATATTTTCCAATAAGTGTGAATGGGCCACACTATGAACAGAGTATTCTCAATAGCAGCTGAAAAGTATTTCTAGTCGGCATAAATCAGATAACAAAAGTATTATTATTATTATATTGTTATTGAAAGCAGAAGTAACACCAGTGAGGGAAATAGATGACTTTGTTGCACATTTCAACACTTTCAACACATTCAACACATTTCACTGCTTTCAACAGATGGACCTGCGGAACATTCCAGAAGAAGTGGTAAAGGAGACACCGGAATACAAGTGTTTGCAATCACAGTTCTCTCTGCTGTACAACGAGTCTCTGAGTGTGAAGACCCAGCTGGACGAGGCCCGGGCGCTGTTGCTGACCGCCAAGAACGCTCACCTCAGGCAGATTGAACACATGGAGGTAGGCTTACATACTATAAAACCATGTGTAAATGTTAGGGGCGTACGGCTACACGTATCCATATCGAATCGCATAGGTACAGGACGATAGGTTCAATACAGATCTGTACCGAATGTACCAAATGCAGTCTTTAGCAGAAATCAACAGGAAGCTTTTTTGCTTGCATACCATTTGAGTTTCTACGCAAACATATTAAGTGCTGAATCAAATGTCAGTTTAGTCAGTTGACGTCAAAAAATATTGGACACCTTTCCAAAATGCTTCCTGTTGCACATCAGCGATATTGTCAGTGAATCATAGATTAGCATTACCTACAGGCTTACCTTACTGGAAATTATCCGAACTGTGACCTCAAAACTGAGGTACACACCGAACCATGAATTTTGTGTACTGATACACCTCTAGTAAATGTATTATTGATATAAAATACAATTTCTAGATTTCTAGATAAAAAAATTAATCAACTTTTATTAATAGAGCATCAAATAAACTGTTATGGTGAGTTTGAAAAAAGAGAGCAGGCAGATGATGATGCTTTTCCTGTGACTAGTTCATGGGTAGGTTATGTTCATTATGTGACTCAAGACAAGACTGTGACATTGAACCGATTTACATGGACGGAAAAGATTGCGTCAGCGTAATCTACATTGAGGTGCAGACAAGGGCTGGTAATTTTAGAAAAGGAAGTAAAGATATAGCCCTCTGCTTCCATAGTGTTGAACTCTGTAAGATAGCAGCAGACTGACATTCAGACTAAGTTTAACTGCCGCGATAACTGGAAATAGCCACACGTCGTGTCCAAGCACAGTTCTCACGGCCGGCATTCTCTTGTCCACCCCCATCCTCTCCCCCCCCACACCCCCCCCCTTCCCCCCTCCCTGTCCCCTCATTGTTGCCGCTTCCTGTGTCCCTGTGGCGTGGCGTGATGCGATGCGCACCCCCGGGGGGGACGGGCAGAGTGACGAGCTGTCCTTGCAGAAGAAGCTCCGCACCGAGGTCATCCAGCTGGAGGACACGCTGGCCCAGGTGCGCAAGGAGTACGAGATGCTGCGCATCGAGTTCGAGCAGAACCTGGCGGCCAACGAGCAAGCAGGTAAATAATCCCCCCCCCCCATCGACCGGCTGTGGTGCTCCCCTGAGTGCATCACTTCAGCTGAACATGAGTTTGTGCCTGCTAATACACTCACAAGAAATAATCACACTACTCCCCAGATATCTGAAAATGCCCCAGGACAAGTGTGTTTGGTGATATTTCAGTATTGTTCCCCATTATGTTTTGGTTTAAATATATTAAAGTAACTCATCATAATCATAATGATAATGCCATGTGTGATAGTCATCTTTAATGTTAACTATTCCAATTTGCACCTTATGACTGCTGTGATGTCTGCTATTTAGTTTAATTAAGACTGGGTGTTGTCACGGATGCTATGATACGATTCAATTCTAACTCAATATTGATGTAAATGAGATGTGAAATACTTTCCATATGAAAGACGGATGTTTTTAAAAGATCTAAAGTGACCAGATTAGGATTGCTTCAGTTCAGGCTAGTTCACAGTAGATCCAATAAAGCTCAATTTAGGAAGCTGGACAATACAGTAGTGACTCTGGCCAGACAGGGCCCCCTGGCAGGATGCCGTTTCCCTGTCTCTCTTGGGAAGATTGCCAGGGCCATGCAGCCTTTATTGGAGTGTCTGGGAGATTTTACTGATGAAGGTTTTCTGGTGCTGGAAAGAACGAGTTTTTATCCGAGATACTGAGGAGATCTTTAATGACCATCACACCCACTGTGAAGTATGCTCCAGCACTGTTTAAGAGCAGGGGAAAAAGATGTGTTCTGGATTGTATCCAGGGAATACTGAACCCGCACGGATGCCAGGGAATTTTACAGCGACATCATACTTTTCCCTCCGGTCACTGTCTTTATTGGTCCCAGTTTCACTTTCTAACATGACAACGGCCCAGAGCATTTATCCAAGGCCTGTAAATCATATCTGGAGAGGAAACGGTGAGCTGAAGTGTTTTCTATCATGGTAAGGCCTGCCCAGTCACGTAATATTAACCTGAACGGGCTTCTGTTAAATTGTAGGGCCTGGACTGTATGTCCGGTGGCAGTGTCCAACCAGTTCAAGTCATCTTTGGACTGTTCTCAGTAGGCTTGGAGTAGTACATTTAAGTGAATGTTTCAAGCTGATTTACTCTTGTTTGGATACTTGCTGTATGCATGGCTGTAATAGACGTTGATGTTGTAGTTTTGAATTTTCCCGTTTAGAAATCCTGTAGTTGGAGTAGATAAAACATGTCTTAAGTTTGTATTGTCATGTATCAATGCGAGTTTATAAACTTTGGAAGGGCGCTTCCAAAGTTTTAGTCAGTTTGGTCATTGTTCAACTTACTTCAGTGGTAGCTCATTTAAATGACCCCAGTTAATTGGCAACTCATTGGTTGGTGTCCAAGTAAAATACGTGTTTCTGCGGGTCATGGGATGAGTGAGTGGACTGCAGTGTCCGTTTAAGGAAATGTCTCGCTGCATCCACCCAGCAGCCCTCTCCCCTGTCCACCAACCACTCCCACATCCACTAATTGAGGCGCGGACTCGTTAGGGAAGTTCAGCTTTTTATCGGTCCTGCTGCGCACCAAGCCCGGTGACTTCCTTTGTTGCAGTCGCCAGGGGTTACTGTTGCCATAGACGCGGGGCAGGAAATGTGTGTATGTGCAGCGCGAGGGGGGATGCATCCTGTCTTTGCCTTTTCCTCCCAGCCTCAACGGTGTGTGCTTTGGCCCGTGTCCACCCCCGAACGTGGAACAGAGATAGTGGCATACACCCATTGTATCTGTTGTTATCGGACTTAACCATCTCCCCCCCCTCCCCCTCCCCACCCCTTTCACATGGTGTTGGTAGGACCCATCAACCGGGAGATGCGTCACCTGATCAGCAGCCTGCAGAACCACAACCACCAGTTGAAGGGTGACGTGCAACGCTACAAGAGGAAGCTGCGCGAGACCCAGATGGAGATAAACAAGGTGTGTGCCTGTGCCCTGTGTCAGCCCGGAACCCTGACCTCCGAACTCTGACCCCCATCTGACGGGGCACTGAGCCGTCGCGGGGTTTAGCGCTGAAACTGATAAAGTTCACACTCTCTCTGGAATGGACCAGGTGGCATTCTCCTGTGTGAGTGCTACAGTTTCAGCCATAAACAGGACAGGATGGTAAATTCCTGAGGCTGGCGGTTAAGGGGGGGTCTGTAAAGAAAGGCCAGATGCCTGAGCGCCAGAGGAATATCTCCGCAGTAACTAACTAGTGGATGGATACTGCAGCAACACTGTTCCACACACACACACACACACGCACAAAAAAACCCATGGAAAAGTATGAGCTCAAGCTTAAGCTAATTGAAATAACACTCACAAAAACACAGCTATTAAGAAATGAGAGGGTGTGGGGGAGGTGATGTAAGCTAGGAATATATACAGCCTTGTTTACTGTATTAAATGTCAGCAGCAAGTGTTCGACTGCACAACTAAACGCAGCTGTTGAAATGTCATACATATGTATACACTGTTAACCATATGGTGTTGCTTTTAAGAACCGACAGTGTTTCAGTTTTTGACAGTTTTGAAGGTTGACAGATTATAGGGAGACCCTTAGCCTGAGTTTATCTAAACAGTGCGTTGAAACATAAAAGCAACATGTTTATCTCGCTATCTTTATGACCGGTTTGTACAAAACAAATGAAACACATTTTCTATGAGAATTTCAGCTCTGTCTGTCTCGCATAAAGCAACACAGGCTAAGACATTGAAGGGAAATGCTATGTTCTTTGGTGCCATGGATTCAGAACTCAGACTTACAGTACTACAATGGGATATATTCACTGGGATCAAATACAAAAGCTTAACTGAACATGAGGCTTGGCCAGTTTCATGAAGTTTATGTTTGTCTGTCTATGGCGTGTGCAGTTCCCTACTCTGTTAAATTAATGTTCACATGCGCATAAGCTAGCTTTTGTTAACTTTGATCACCAGGGATGGTACCTCATACTTTTCCCAGACTCGCTCACATTCTCCCGTGTTTACATTTCCACTCCTGAGGAATTCTCAGTATGACCTATAAAAACCGCTAAGCTGCTTCTCACGCTGTGCTCATTGACATATGGTATAAAACTGTAGAGTTGTACGTGGCTTTGACATGTTTCTTTGTTCAGTCAAGTCAAAGTGAATGTCTGAATACAAGTAACGTTTAAAAACTGGATTATATCAGAAGTTCAGTCAAGAAGATTTTTTTTATTTTTTCTATAAAAAGATTGACCTGATCTCTGCTGGCAAATCTCTATGGCACAACTGGAGCATCTGTATTCAATAAAATAAATGGTGCCACTGTGACTGATGCTTTATCATGCACTGTCAGATGGGGCAGGGATCTTCTGTAATCCGCATTTCTGGGGTCGTCTAACTCTCCTTCTGTTTTTACTCTATCCATTGCCCACCCCCTCCTTCCTCTTCCTCTTCTTCCTCCTCCTCCTCCTCTTCCTCCTCGTGCGTCTCCCCCCACCTCAGCTGCGCTGCCAGAGCGGGGACTCCAGCGGCGTGCTGCTCCTGGAGGAGCCGGCGAGCGACGGCGGCGGCCTGGAGGTGAAGAAGGAGGAGGACGAGGAGCAGGAGGACGAGGAGGAGGAGCGGCGGCGCGAGCTGGAGCGCCAGCGGGCGCGGGAGCGCGAGCGCGAGGCGGAGAGGGAGCGGGAGCGCGAGAGGGAGCGCGAGCGGCAGCGCAGCGAGGAGATCAAGAGGAAGGACTCGGACACGCTCAAGATGCTCCGCGCCGAGCTCAAGTACGTAGCGCCCGCGTGCGCGCGGAGGTCCCACGGGTCCTTCGGCCCGTGCCACACACACACACACACACACACACACACGCACACGCTCACACACACACGCGCTCGCTGTCTGGCTCTCTCTCTTAGTTAGACAACACAGGGTGGGGTGCGCGGCAAGCCGTTTTCCATTTGTTGAAGTCATGGCCCCCCCAAGCTATGGGGCTAATTCCACCCAGATGAGCTGGTGTGCTTTGGATACGCTGCCTATCCCCCTTTCTAAACAGTCCCCCCCCCCACCCCACTCCTTCAACCCTCCCACCCACCCCAGCACCGCTCTCTATCGCCGTGGTGTAGGATAATGAAGTTTAATGTGTGTGTGTATGTATGTGTGTGTGTGGGGAGCGTTTTCTGCTCCCTCTGCTCCAGCAGCCCCCTCTGCGTAGTTTTAACGCGGGTCCTGTGACGCACGTAGAGCGCGGCGTCATGGCTTGGCACCTCGGCCACTGGCCTGCGATCACTTAGCCCGTATGGATGATGTAACTAATGACGGCAGCAGCTGCGCGACCTCACCAGCGCGACTTAAACATCTGGATTTCTCATGGACGAGGGAGAAAAACGCCTCTCTCCAACCCCCACCACACCCACCACCCCCCGAGTCGTCCGAGCCCGCAAAGGGACCCGGGGACGATTTCCACGAGAGTGAGCGGTGCTATAGAGCTTCGCTAGGAGCACTTTACTGCGTACCCTCGATTAAACATGGTGGGATGTTATAGTCACATTTCCTAACTTCACATAAACACAGGAAATTCAGAGCAGACGTGGCCGCTTGCACGGTGGTGGAATGTTGTTTTCTTTTTTTCCGTTGCTTGTTCAGGCCTTTTGAAGCCCATTCCAGTGCCCACAGATAGGGGCTTGTAGCTTGTAGCTCAAAGGACATCTTCAAAACATGTGCCAGGGGATTGGTGATAAGATTTTCCTTTTTTTGCGCGTGCGACCCGATAAGGAATTCAGAACGTTCGAAATTCAAACCCATTCTCTATCCTGGTCAGTTTGAGTTCTAAGTGTTTTGAGTGTGTGTGTGTGTGTGTGTGTGTGTGTGTGTGTGTGTGTGTGTGTGTGTGTGTGTGTGCTCCACAGGAAGGCGCAGGAGTCCCAGAAGGAGATGAAGCTGCTGCTGGACATGTACAAATCCGCCCCCAAAGAACAGCGGGACAAGGTCCAGCTAATGGCTGCCGAGAGGAAGGCCAAAGCTGAGGTGCGTCCAACTCCACCTCCAACCAGCTCTCCCCCTCACTCACACACACACAGACACACACTTCTCTCTCTCTCACTCCCCTTAACTCCTCTCGGCTGTGTGAATGAGTGCCGTTGCCACTGGCAACAAAACGTTTACACCAGACATCCTAGCGACACCCCCTACTCCAAGGATAAATAGAGTTAGGCTCTGTTGTGCTTAATGCCAGGCAAAGGCATTACGTCATCGTGCGTCAAGCCTGTACATTAGTGCAAACTATGTGCTTGTTTCTCCTACGAAATGAAAAACAAATGTTAGGGAAGGAGTGGAAAAGAGTTGGAACCAGTTTGGTTCCCTCCCTGATAGTCTTCTCTCCAGGCTATAGTCTTAAAGTTTCAGTTTTTTTTTTTAAAGATGACATATTTATAGGTTCATTACTGTGGGCAAAACAAGTGTAAATTTTACTCCGTTGTTGGGATTTGATTAAGCTGGGCTGCGGGCCAGATCTCGGGTCGGGTATTTTACGCTAGCAGCTGCTCATGAATCTGTCCGAGCTCAGACAGGGACTCTGAGGCCTCTGTGGTTGGGGTGGGGTGGGGTGGGGGTTCGAAGCCGTGTCTTAGGAGATAGAGGATGTTGTCACTGTTTTTCTGTAGATGATTTTTCATGCACGCTGAAGAGTTGGTAACGTCTGATGGATCACGCAATCACCCAATGCATGGTTGCCACAAAATGGGCTACACATTGGAATAATTTACAGAGAGAAGTTGGGGAGCCATAAAGGAAGGGCCTGAAACCACTATGAATCACGGATCTAAAACCGTATTCAGGAGATTTGGACGGTTCTGTTTTTCAAATTGTTCTGTTATTACTTTATTGGTGGGCATGTGGGCATGAGCATGTCTTTCTGCTTTGAATCACTTGTCATGCAACAAAGAATCACGATACGGGATTGCATGACAGAACAAGAATAATACAAAATAATTAAATAAATAAACACTCTCACTCATCATGTCAAGGTTAGCTTCATCAGGAAACGGAAAAAGAACTTCTGCTTGCCCTGATGCCTATGAGTTACAGTGTGTTTGTGTGTGTTTTCAGGTGGAAGAGCTGCGTGTCCGTGTGCGTGAGCTGGAGGAGAGGGAGAGGAAGGAGAGCAAGAAGCTGGCAGACGAGGACGCCCTGAGGAAGATCCGGGTTGCCGAGGAGACCATCGAACACCTGCAGAAGAAGCTCACCGCCACAAAACAGGTGTGTTCAGCACAGCCACTCCCCCTTCCTCTCCACACACCACCTGACGGGAGTAGTCAAAACAAAATGACCTTTATAGCGACTCATTGTTTAATATGTCTGCTGCTACGTCGGTCAAGGTCTATTGGTATGCATGCCTGTCTAATCATCTCTCTGACTGTAGACCTGTTATTTCACTGTTTAGTTTTGTATGTTGTTTGTAAATGTATGAGGAGAGGGGGACAAACGATTCAACCGCACTGTTTAGACAACTTGTCATGCAGCCATAACACATGAACTGGCCGGTGATAAGAGGTTTCCTCTCCGTCTCGCTCAGAGACAGACACGGGGGTCAAGGGTCACGGACTGAGTCACCCTAGTGTTTAGCGAAGCCCGATAAGCCCTCAGAAATACTGCCCACTCTCAACGGCCATATGTAAACACAGGCACCAGCACTTCGGTCAGCCTACACAAACACGCCTATGCAGTCGCCGTTTGGTGTGCAAAGTTATTTTTAGGGGATGCCTCGATATTTATTTCTCCAAATGCAGTGAGTGTTTTAAAGTGCTTAAACAAATAGTTGATCCGCGTCCCCGAATGTTCGCTTTTTTAAGTTCCTCTTAGGCGGGACCCGTCCCCCTTGGGAGAATGTAAATTGGGGGTTTACGAGGATTTCACAGTGTTTGGGCTAAGCTTCAAAAGGCCAACGTAAACAACGGCGGAGACATGAAAGAAGATCCTCTGAAGTGAAGCTCTCGTTTGCGCAAGAAAAGCCATCAATAGCTCACGGCTGGTCTGATCTGATCGTGTGTGGTGCACGTCGTCGGGTTGAAAGGTTTTTCGCCTCAGCAGTCAGCACTTCCCTTTTCACTACCAGCCTTGAGTCCTGCACGACTGTAAATTCCAGCCTCAGTCAGAGGGGCTTCCCCCATTGACCTGGTAAACGCTTCCACCAGGATTTCTTCTTTTCTCACCACTGTTGCCTAAGTCTGGCTTTTTGCGGTCTCCCTTTTACAGTGGCTCTGGTCATTTTTTTGTGTTCAGCCTCTTGGTTATGTCTAAAAAATCAAAACAACGCACGCCGTATTTCATGCAGAGATTTGTTTGAACAGAGTCAAACGCATGCTTGTGGTTCGGCGCGGCACTTGGCGTTTGAGTTGAAGTCTAATTTAGAGATTCCTTTGGCTGAGGGTCACGGCCTGAGTTGAATTTATGCTAAATTGAACGGGATCTGGCAGTAGGTTGACATGGGGTTGAAATATGGCCGGGGCCTGTACCAGGCCGGTGAATTGATTGGTGCGTGTGGCTTTGGGCTGTGTCAGCAGTACCCCTGTGAAAACATAAATGGATACAGCTATCAGTGGAGCTGTGAGGTCGCGCATTAGGGTGGAGGACATCAGCGGCCAAGAAGTAAATCTGTGGTTCCTAGTCTCCTAGTCTCTGCTCAGGTCTGTGGGTTTTCAACATGACTTAGCTTGAACTGCTTTTTTTTTTTCATCGCTGTGGCTTGTTGTAGCAAATTTTGAACTCGATTCCAAATGAATCAGGCCTCCATCTGAGTCTCTGCTCCATGAGAGCAGTGAACATTGGGAGTCTACAGCCAGCGTGCCATTCATGGACTAAGCCTAGTCCTTAGACTAGAAGCCTTTTTTTCAATGGAGGTTTTCATTTATCTTTTTATTTAGTCTAGGACTAGGCCACAGGCCCAAACATGTGGGCTATAGCCAGCGTGCCATTCATGGACTAAGCCTAGTCCTTAAGTAGGGTTCAGACCAAAGATTCCCGACGAGACGAGACGAGACAAGCCGCAACGTTCTAAAACCTTGCGACTGCGAAACATCGTTTAATGCTCTGCGACGGCTTGCGACGGCTTGCAATTACGTGCAACTTCTAATTCACACCGCTGCAACTCCGTCTCGTCGCGTCGGGAATCTTTGGTGTGAATTGGGCTTTAGACTAGAAGCTTTTTTTTCAATGGAGGTTTTCATTCATCTTTTTATTTAGTCTAGGACTAGGCCACAGGCCCAAACATGTGGGTCCATCACGTTTGTTGTTCTTGCTCCAGTGGTTGCACTGAGGTTGACTTTGTATTTCGGGACCCCCGCATGTGTTTTCTTTTTTTTTTTTTTGGTGGTGTCAGGAGGAGGAAGCCTTGCTGAGCGAGATGGACGTGACGGGCCAGGCCTTCGAGGACATGCAGGAGCAGAACAGTAGGCTGCTGCAGCAGCTCCGCGAGAAGGACGACGCCAACTTCAAGCTGATGAGCGAGCGCATCAAATCCAACCAGATCTACAAGCTCCTGCGCGAGGAGAAGGAGGAGCTGGCTGACCAGGTGCTCACCTTCAAGACCCAGGTAAGCCAGACGAATGTGATATAGCGTGATGATGATGATGATGATAATAATAATAATCATCATAGTTACAAAGTGCTTTACATATCAAAAACAATAAGCAGAACAAAAACAAAAAAAAAATTAAATGTCTAAAAAACAATACAAATCAAATATCAACATTGGCAAAAATAAAGAGATTTAGAAAATTATAATAAAAATTAAATAACAAAATACTGCAATAATTTAACACTTCACACGGCAGAAAACCAAAACAAGACAAAACAAAGATATAGTGGTTCAGGGACTGGAATTGAAGCTAGAAGGTTGTGGGTTTGATTCCTGGCTGCCATTATTGTGGCCACTGGCCCATTGACCTCCTCAATAGTCCATGGGGACTGTGTGCCTCCTGGGATTGGTCTTTGTAAGTCACCCTGGATAAAGTGTTAGCTAAATGCATCAATAGTAAAGGGTAATAGATAGCAGACCATGATAAATTAGCCAATATTTGGCGCCTCTAACCAAATATGACTAATAGCTTTTTAATTTTTCCAGTAAAGAGGATATTAATAATAATAAAATGCCCCCCTGAAGATTCAGATTAGCATATCTTACTAGTGATGTGTGAAGTGTGAAATGGGAAGTTATATTTAGAATGGAGAACCAAACATGTATTTAATCATCCAAACCTGAAACATTGTTTTATTCACAAATATATATACCCATATTAATCATACTATAACACCAATATACATATTCCAGGATTGAGTTAAATGAAGACAATTCAGAAAAATGTGTGATATCATGTAAAGTTGCATACATGCAGATAGTCGTTAGTTGACATGTGGTTGATGTGTGGCTGTTGTGTGGTTGTGTTGTCAGGTGGACGCCCAGCTGCTGGTGGTACAGAAGTTGGAGGAGAAGGAGGGCATCCTGCAGACCACATTGGCCGCCCTGGAGAAGGAGCTGGCCATCCGCACGCAGTCCCTGGAGCTCAACAAGAGAAAGGTCTGTACTCTGCGGGACTTGAACTTACAAGTCCTCAGGCACTGTGTGCTGACATTCAGGCATGGGTCAAGTGGTTGATGGTTTGAACAAACATCAAAAACAAAATACTTTTGCCCATTCATTCCAAGACACAGAACTTTTCCTTGTCTGCTCTGAAGAGGTTTGTGAGTGAGCTACCTAGAATTATTTTATGAGAGATTCTTGCTGCCCTTTTAGTCTGCGTGTGTGTTCTTAAATTAGAGGAAACATCTGAGGATTTCAGAGCAGAGTGTTTGACTTTGCACTAGGGGAAATCTGGAATTTCTCGTGAAAAAAAAATCCATTCTCTCCTACTCATGATGGCCTCTCCTGCGAGCATTTAAATATTTAGGGAGGATAAAAGAAAACAGGCTAGTCAGACATTTCATTGCACAATGCTAGGCCTCCTTCCATACTCCTCAGATTATGGTATCAGAGTAACATCTTTAATGCCCATGACTATTGCTTGACATTTATGTTGTTATTAAGAACATACAGGCAGTACTTCACTGTGAAAGTGTTGCATCTGTTTGAAGCACTGTTATTATTTATCTACAGTGTAACGACTGTGTCTTCTTTTCTCAATGTCACAGCTGCCCCTATCAAGTGTGTTATGTCTGGGTTTTGTGGCTGTTTGTTATATTGTTGCCACAACAATTGGTGGCGTTCGACTTTGTGCTAGTTTAGGCACAACCACCATTGTACCACTTCTGCTCAGCCATGTTGCTCATGTGTGGTCACAAGCAGTCATATTGTCTGTGGTCATACCACCACACACTTCTTAATAACAGTCTGCAATTACTGACACATAGACGTGTTGTGAGATATACGTCATACATATGGTTAGAAAAGCAGATGTGTGGCAGGAGTGCTTGCTATCTGCAGTGAGGTAAAGAAGAAGCAGGATAGCATCCAATATAATAAGAATGTTCTGTTGAAAACCAGTACTTGTGAGACATAAGTTCTTCAGCTGTTGAAGTGACATGTTGTTTTGAGGCAGAGTGATGTATTGTTTGTCCCCTTGCTGTCTTTTTCCCACAGTCACATTCTCACATTAACACTTTCTTCCTCTTTCTCTCTCTTCCTCTGACTTCCTGTCTCCATCTCCCCCATCTGGTGTCATCCCTTTCTCCCTCTCACTCACTTTCTCTCGCCCCGTCCCCACCACTCTGCTCTACCCATATCTTCCACTCTTGATATTCCACTTCCTCTTTCTCCGTCTTCCTCTCTCTCTCTCTCTCTGTCTCTGTCTCTCTTTTTCCCACCCTTGTTCCTCTCTCTCTCTCTCTCTCTCTCTCGTTCTCTCTCGTTCTCTCGCTCCAGGCGGTGGAGGCGGCCCAGCTGGCTGAGGACCTGAAGGTGCAGCTGGAGCACACGCAGAACAAGCTCAGGGAGATCCAGGCCTCCGTGCTGGACAACCGCACCGCCCGCGAGAGGGAGAGCAGCAACCTCAAACGGGCACAGGTACGCACTCACTCACTCTCACTCTCACTCTCACACTCACGCTTAGTCATTCACTCTGTCTCTCTCTCCCACTCACTCACTCACTCTCTCTCTCACACTTCAAACACGCATGCACTTGTATATTGGACAAGTCTCATTGGCACACAGAATATCTTGGCCAAATAGAAGTAAATAAAAACCATTTCTTGTTTCCATGGACGCTGTGGAAAGCCTGAGAAAATAACATTGAAGTTTCTGTGGAGAAGTTGAGTGAATGAGTGTATGAGAGTGAGAGTGTAGTTATGCAATGCACCTAATGACTATAGTTTCATTCATGACGAAAACGTCTAGAGTGGTTTCCTCTTTGAATAAAAACCATTTCTGTGCTCTGCAGGAGGATCTGTCCAGGCTTCGTCGCAAGCTGGAGAAGCAGAAGAAGGTCGAGATGTACACGGACGCGGATGAGATCCTTCAAGAGGAGATCAACCAATACAAGGTAAGCCACATGTTTCTCCATTTCAACAGGGAAGGTGGAGGTCTGTGAGCCACCCAGAGTCAGATAAGGAAGCCCTGTCTGGGCCCTTTTAGAATTTGCATACCATATCACAACACTATGCTGCAGTCCAAGGAGCTGTGATGTGGCATGCCATTTCTCTGAGGCGTGAGATTCCATCGAGAGTGCTCAGTTATACTTTAGCATTGCGTGTGAAGCTTATTCAGTAAGGCCCAAAAAAACCAGAATGTATTTTTGTAATATCTGATTGAAGGTTCACGATTGCTCTGTCCGCCCTCTCTTTCAGGCGAAGCTGCGCTGTCCGTGCTGCAACACGCGCGACAAGGAGACGGTGCTCACCAAGTGTTTCCACGTCTTCTGCTACGAGTGCCTGAAGACGCGCTACGACACGCGCCAGCGCAAGTGCCCCAAGTGCAACGCCGGCTTCGGGGCCAACGACTTCCACCGCATCTACATCACCTAGAGGCCGTCCCGCAAGCCAGCGAGCGAGCGAATCCACGGACTGAACCAAAGTGCGGGCGGGGGGGGGAGGAGGGGGTGGAAGCAAGCGCAACATTAAAGAAGAAGGAAAGGAAAGAGGGAATGAGGCAGTTACAGCAGCTTTTCCCCCCCTATGTAAGAGTTTTGAGGGTGATGAAAAGGGGGGAAAGAAAGGAGTGCTTGTTCTTTTTGCTCCAGTTTGTGAAGTACAGTTGGTGCTAGCGACCAAACAATGTGAAGGCACGTGTGTGATGAAAGTCCTTCTTGAGTGGGTGCGGTATGTAATAGAAAAAAAAACAAACAGTTCCATGGACATCCAGTAGCGTTAGTGCACCAGTGCTTGTGTCTGTAGCCATGGTAGCCACGCTTCTGGATCGACTGACTGGCTTTCGTCCGTCCTACATCACCCCCCCCCCCCCTCCCCCCATCGTTTCTCAGATCTCATCATAGTTGGATTCTTAACTTTGGAATTGTTTTACTATTTACAAAATGTTTTCTTTTTTTCTTTTTTTTACTAGGAGTTTCTTTTATTATGTGAACTTGTTCTTCTCAACATCACAATGTACAGCACCCTCTGGCATCAGCCTATCAATTCCATGGCAGTTATACAGTCAATGTCCAAATAGTTCTACAATTTAAAATTGCAGTTTTTGCATATCTGGCAACCTATGGACTTTTTGCGGTGCATTTACATGTCTGTAGTTCCCAGGCTTTAATAATGTGATGTGTGAGCATGTAGTGGAATAATGCCTTCTGAGGTCGCCTGGAACCCCTCACCCACGACTGTGGGTTTGTTTTGGGTCAGAGGGATTTTGGGGGGCCTGTCCATTTTGCCATGTCCCTTGCGTAAACCTGAGAAACCAAGGAATGTCAGACATGAACAATGGATGAAAACGGCTATGGGTAATAACCGCTGGCACTGGAGCTGCAGGTTCAGTGACTCCACTTAGTTGAAAATCACCCCATGCTGGTTTCAGAATTTGGGTCTTTTGAAAGCACTGATCTGCAGGATGTTTTTTTTTTTTTTTTTCACCCAAGCTCACTGGAAACTTTTCTCCCAGACTGTAAGGCCTTACGAACTGGATGGCGTTTAAGAGAGCTTGTTAGAGTAATGTACTGTTGAAAGAGTGTCAAATAGGCCTGGTCATTGCTCAACTGTTTATTTGCAAAACTTCAGATCTTCAACGCATGGATGTTTGGCCCCTTGTAACAATACAAATGTTTCAGTAATGCTATCATGCCACTGTTACCAATTGAGAAACGCTAGATGTGATAAAAAAAAAAAAAATTATGTGTGGTCCTTAACCGACCAGCTGTAGTCTGTATCTGTATTTGTATCCTTCTGAGAGGACCATACGTTTCCCACTATCTGAACAGTTGTAATTTCATTTCCTCCAAGACATTTGTTTTCTGTAAATCTATCTGAAAGGAACATCATAAAATGGGCAGACCAACTATTTGTCCCAGTAATGATTTCTTCATTTCGATACTAACTCGGGTATAAATATGAGTGATATCTCAACATAAAATACAGTGAAGCTATATCTTTGATCAGTGAGTGAAAAAGCATCATGCTTGCAATTGCCTTGGAAACACATTTCACAGAATTACTACACTGAAACTCTTGGCCATAAGCATTACCAGCTACAGTGAAGTGAATACAAGCACAGTGAGTATTCATGTGCTGTTGCCTAGTGTAGACTCCACTTGAAAAAGAAAAGAAAAAAAAACATCAGGTAGACTAGATTCTATTAAATATTAAAGATATACTCTAGGTTTACTCTTTCGTAGCACATAACTTGTGTGATAACAAATTCTTTGGATTAAACACTAACTCGTCTCTTAGGCACTGCAGTCTCCAACTCCCGCCTGAAATTGAGCCAGACATTGAACTTTCGGCTTGGAACATATTCCGTGCATTACGTCGATGGGTGGGGTGACCGACCGCTGTGTATACTGTGAATAACACTGATTGTTTTCGTGTGGTTTCATATCCTAACCATTGTGAAAAAATGTTTCAAATGTAACAAATATCAGTTCTATTTATCAAATAATACTGATTTTCTTAATCCTATTAATGTGTTGACATAACATGAATTCACAGCGATCGAGTTTTGTTTATCACACCATAATCAGAGGCTGACAAAAGTTCGAACGTTTACGCCAGTAAACATTGGGAGGAAGCGACCGTCTTCTGATACATTCCCTTTAAACTACAATGTAACCTACCGAGAGTTCTCCCGAAGCCGTGCGCAGCATACAGATTCTCAGTACAGTGCAGCGGCTAGAGGAAATGACTCATACGAGCGCGTGGGTGTGGGCGCTATTAAAACAAGGCTGAGAGTACTTTGGGTGAGTCATTCAAACGCAGGCCGTGCCATGGTGAAAAACCATTGTGGCTTCTTAATCAGATGAAATTTCAGGTTTTGCGTGAGTGTTTCTCAAGAGCTATGGATATGAATACTATATTCTGCGCGCTCTGTGGGATCATCCTAATGGCAGCAACCAGCACCAACGGAGTAAACACGCAAGGTAAGCTATCTTGCCTGTGAAAGTATCCGCTGAGTTACAACTGCTTTGTGAGTTGTGTGCCACTATAATGTTGAGTTAAAACTTGTTTTACTGTTATAAAGAGTGTAGACTATTGAAAGTTATAGACGTTTTCCTGAATTACGAGGTGGGGGAATTACGCCAACGTACGGCATTAATAGCAGGGTAAATTTTAAGACGAATAGACTTTGGGAACGCGGTTATGCTTGTCTTATACATGGGAAAGCATGGCAACTCCAGTGGAGTTAATGACGCTGGTGGAGTCTCGGACAAAATCGTTTCCTTCAGCCTGTGCTCCCACCGGTTCCGCATTCCGATCCCTTTATTTCACCGGGTCTCATGCCCAGAGTTGAAATGCATCGGGACCTCTTAATCCCGGTCCAGATGATGAACACTGTCCCACTTCTCCTGCCTTTGCTCACCAACCTACAACAGGGAACAGCGAGCGGCTCATATTTTCCCACAGTTCATGTGTATTCCAAAAGGGAAAGGAAATGGCCTTGGACTAAAATCATCCGGAGGAATTGGCTCCCACAATATAAAAGAATTGTCTGTTTGGAGTTTCTCGGTCGCAAGAATACCCGCGGTTCCTGTGGTTGTAGTTTTGCATGGTGAATTCCGGGAAATGTATTAAAGTGAAAATGAAATCTGGTGCACGGCGGCCGACGCATGTTGTCTTCACTGATTCAAGTGAGGGGTCATATGTTTGTGCTCATTTTGCTCTGATAACTTCAGACTGAGACTATAATATTGTCTGCTTATCTTGTTCACCCCTTTACTAAAAATGCCTAGTTGCACAGAAAACACTCAAATATTAGGTCCCCTACAAGCTGATTAATGGGAGTCGTTGGCTCCCCAATGTCAACATGGGGTCTGTCACCCTTGGCCATGCGTATCGTCAAAAAGGAAGAACAAGTGACTGCTGAAAGTGTTCCATGCAAACACAGTATTTGGTTTTAGATCGTGTCATATCTGAACGTTTGTGGTGTATGTCATCCTTCCTGTTGCTTATGATGACAGGTTGTAATATCAAAGTTTCATTCACTGCAGTTTGATTTGCACCAAATCTGCCATCCCACACAGTCATAGTCTCAGAGACGACTGTGGCTCTGTCATCATCTTCCCAATGTGCCAAATGACAAGTTAGTAATATAACATAGTTCGAAAGGCCAAATGGAAATGTGAAACTTGTATGATTGGTACTTTGAAGAAAGGGTTTCAGTTATCACTTTAGGCTCTGCTGAGCAACCTCACTGAGTTATAGCTCAACATATCTCCACCTTGGTTTTATGACCAATAATACTAAGCCTACTACGGTATACGTTTTATTTCAAGCTGTAGGCCTACTTTTAAATCAAGCTGTACATTAAATCAACTAAATTGTTGTAATGTTGCCTTTAAATTATCCTATTCAGTATTGCCTGCCCAGTTCAACAGCCATGGGCAGGCAACTGCATTGATTTCCAGCATAAAGACAAACACAAGACTTGAATAAGAATAGTCAGTAAATCAAAAATAGAAACTGTTTAACCTACATGAAGATAAGTGACTTCAAGCAACGCACGTCATGCCCTGCTTAAAACCAGGGAAGCCCTTATTAGGAGGCAGGTAAATCCTTACTTACAGACAGGGAAGCCCTCCAAGGCAGGGAAACCCTTCAAGACCTGAATCCAGGAGTTACCATCATATAATCTACTAATCTCAATGACATGTGCTACATGAATAAGGGAATCCCTTGCTTACAGACTTGAATCTAAGAATAGCCATAAACTGGAGTTCCCTATTGGCCTTCATGATTGAGAGAGAGGTAAACTGGTAGACTATAGCGTTTTATTGGTGTCGTATCCAAATGTATTGTGCCCAGTTCATTTAAACACCCATGGTCAGGGAACTAAATCAAACTATTCAAACAGTGTCCTGCATAAAGACAAACACTTTTAAGACTTGAACAAGAATACTAGCCTGTTGATCTAAAATGGAAACTTTTTAACCTACATATAGACAAGTGACGTCTAGCAACGTCATGTCCTACTTAAAACTAGGGAAGCCCTTCTTAGGAGGCAGGTAAATCCTTACTGACAGACAGGGAAACCCTCTAAGTCAGGGAAACCCTTCAGACCAGAAGGTTCCATCATATAATCTACTAATCAGGACAGGAAGACGTCATGCACCTTGGTCAAAGAAGATAACAGGTGACACCATGTGCTGCACAAACAGCAGGGAATCCCTTACTTACAGATCTAAATATAAGAATAGCCATCAACATGGTCAATTGGAATTCCCTAATTAGCCTTCATCAAGGTAGATAACAAGTGACGTCATGTCACCAACAGTGATGTCCACCTCACATGTGATGTGACCTGTTAATAACAGTGTGGCCATGCTGCTCAGGACAGGTGGAGTAGCTGAGTAGATCAGGTGCTAGTCCTAAATTTAAGCAGCTAAATCTTTAATTAAAGAACAGAATGCTAGAATAGTAATAGGTTCATCTCAAATATCCTGTAGTTGTGGCTCATTGACCTAACACCACCCCAAGGCAAGTGGTAAATAATACATTAGATGTTTCTAAATAGCTCATTTGGTCAGAAATCACAGTCTAGCTGTGAACTGTTTCCCATGTGTTGCAGCAAGCCTCTTCGCACTCGCGTCCTGTTGTCACCGTTGTAATGTCCGCAGGGCAGATCTCTATCACATCTGTTTGTGTCTGACACGACTCGAAAGGGCATATGGCTTAGAGCCGGATGCTTGTGGTTTCTGAGGTGAAGGCGCCTGTGTCTCCAGATTGCTCACAGGTACGCCAAACAGGAGGTCAAACTCCAGTGAAAGTTGCCCTCCCCCTCCATACCACCCCTCCCCACTCCATAGCAAAAGTGTTTCGTTCCCACACCAACCGATTTTTCAGCACCTCACGTCAGCGGCGGGCGGTGGTGGTCACAGTCTTCCGAGCACACACACACAACTGCAGTGAACCTCTGGTTCACTCATTCAAAAACAATCTTTGGCTTTGCTTGCGTACTCCCACCATGAGTAATTTGGTTTCCCAGCAAGTGCAACAGATACCTCACCTCAATGGAATTTCCCGAGGTCATTCTGAAGAACAAGACACACCATGCGAGAGAGACACCGTGACAAGATTGTCACCACATGATGATTCTCTAGTTAATTACCTGCAGAACAGTTGCCTGCAGCAGTCATCCTCCTTGTGGTTTTCTGACTGACGTAACCCATCATCTGAAAAAAATGCACAGCTGAAACAAGAGCTGTGGTGTCAGATGTGAACACGATGTGACTTCATTCAACTGTCTTGCCAAGTTGAGCTGCTCACAGTTGTGTCATTTACAATTACAGAATGTCACTTTGTAGAACATTGTTGGACTAGCAGAAGGTTTGTCTGTGTTATTATTTCTGTAGACATTGGTTATTAAAGCTTACCTGTCTTTTGATGTTACAGCATGCAGGCCAACAGAAGTGTGGAATCCTGACATTGACGAGTGCATTCCCTGCTCCTCTTGCCAGCAGTACCCCAAAACCCCATCATGTGAAAAATGTGAGTCAAGTGTAAAATACAACTGGTGAAATATCCACAACAAAGTCTTACATTTTATATAGCAGATCTAATACATAATATATATATTTTTTTACATAAACATGATTTTAGGTTATAATTATGTCATAATTGAATTTCCCCTTGGGGATCAATAAAGTATCTATCGATCCATCATCTAATAGTATGTAAATAATATAATATGTATAGTAATATCTGTACAGACAGGCTTAAAATGACCACTAGTGTTATACTGCATGCCATACGGTCAGTGGGATGTGTAGAGGCTGATGTCTGATCTGATGTCCACCTCGTGGTCCAGGTACTCGCGTTCACCCGGGTCCGTCGGACGCCTGGCGCCTGGCGGCCATCACCAGCCTCTCTGTGCTGGCCACTGTGCTGGTGTTCGGTGGGCTGGTCATCGGTGTGCTGGTTCACAAGTGCAGGACGAAGAGAAGCACCCTGCGAGGTGAGGGTCACATGTCATGCACAAAGTCCAATGACGCTACACATGCATCTCTCCCAGGAATCTGCCTGTCTATGAGTGGAGATTTAATGTAAAACGATTGGCTTTTGATTGTGTGCAGGAAAAAAAAGCACTACCACGCATTTATATTCTGTACATTTTCAACCAGAATCCATCTCAAAGGTGCCCTGCAGGCGATGCATAATTTAGGAAATTGAAACTGTTATTTGAACATTAAATATTAACTTCTCTATCTCACTCTTTCCCCAGAGCCTATTGAGGAGACCACAGGACCACTCTACCCTTTGTAGCTGCCCCAAGTTGGTATGCACTCACTCTGGTCTTACACGTTCTATAAAACATTAACAGCATTAATAGTGAATTAATGTAATACTCACCCTCCTCACCTCTCCCCTGCAGTTTGATTCTGCGTGTGAAGGAACCAAAGGGCTTGGGACCGGGAGCTCCGCATCGGTGAACTGTTACTCCAGTCAATCCCCCCCCCTGGCCACCGAGGCCAGGCCTCCGACCACAGAGTATTCTTTGAGTAGTGATATTTGACTATTCTATTTATTGTACTGGTAGCTGACATGTAGATGTGCTCAAGAGCTTTAAGTGACAAGACTAGTATGGACTGATCCTGGACCAGCCAAGCCAAGGACCTGCCAGACGGACCCCCCCCAGAAGGAGTGGGGCCTCAAGCCTCACTCGCCACCCAGCACTAGCCCTGAGGGGTGGGAGGGGGGTCGAGGGGGGGGGGGGGGGGGGGCAGATGTGCCCTTCCGAGTGCAATCATCTCATTGGATTCTCCTGGAGCTAGAAAATCCATGTTGTTCCTAATTTATTTTTCTTTCCAGTCTAGTCTGTAAGCCCCCCCCCCCCCCCCCCCAAGACACACACAGAATCACACTCTGTTTTTGCTCAGTGGTGTGGAGAGCTGTGATTCCCTATAGATAAGTGCTCTTAATATCAGCCTGACCCTGCTCTATGGTATTTCATATACTGTTAGGCATTTGAGACTACTTTAAAAACTAGCAGCCTTTTTCTCGCGACAACCTATTTTGAATCTAAGGGCTTTCTTAAACTTTTTAACCTGCATTACCAACCCCAAACAACCTCTGGGACATTCCCTGGTCTTTAGTCTGGCACATGGCTTCTTGAATGTACAAAGTTGAGCAATAGCACATATTTTATTGAGTTGTCTTTTGATAGGTCATAGTATTAATACGCTACTTCCATGCTTTAACAGTATGCACTTAACACGTTGTCAAGAGCGACCTCACAGTCTGGATGTATGCTAAAGTTTTGACACTGACGTGACGACTGCCTGTGGTGCCTTTTTTTTTTTTTTTGTTAAATTCTGGAGATTCTGACGCGCGTGCGTAGCATCAGTGCCTCAAGGGACACGCAGAGGAAAAACAACATCCCTCAACTCCCTTTTGCTTGCCACAGCTGCACGCACGCCGTGAAATAGCCAAGAATACTGGGAGGAAGAAGAAGAAGTTTAGTGAGGGTGCACAAGGGTGTTGGCGTGAAGGACAGTGAAGCAGCTCGCCGCAGAAAACGCATCTTCTTGAGCCCGCAGACCGCCACAGTTCCTCAATTCCCCCGTCCCTCTCCAGGGCAGGGGATGTGGCTATCTGTCACTGTCGGCACAAGGTAACGCCGTGTCGGGCTGTCAGGCCTCAGGGGCTTCCACAGTTCACATGTCCTCCCCCCTCTCAAGTGCAAGTGCATCAGACACAGATTTGAAGGGCCTTCCTCAAAAGGCCAGCCTACCTCGGCAAGGGCCAGCTATGCGCTGTCACTGAGTCTGCTGCAGTAATCTAAACACGGCTATTTGAGTCTTCCCAGCAGAGATAAATGGACCTGAGTCACATAGTGCCTTAGTCAGGAGTCAGGCAGGTGTTGTTGGCATGAACCACTGCCACTGGTGTGCATCCTCTCGTTGCAGGGTCATTCAGATAAGCATATGTGTAAGCAAATTAAAGCTAAAAATGTATTATTTTTTCTTTGAACTGCTGGTCAGCTAGTCTGACAATGACTTTAAATGTCTCAGTTTGGTGCAGGAGAAAACAAAAAAAGCACACCCCATTTTGCAACCGTCAGAAGCACACACCATTAAGCTGGTGTGTCTGACGACACCACGACAAACACGACCGGGACGTTAGTGTAGTGGTATGCATGGTGGGTGAAGGGAGTGGGGGGTACAGCATGAGGGAGAGGATGGGCCAAGTTATTGAAGCACAAAGCCCTAGTTTCACATAGACTGCCAAGCGTGGCGAGATGACTCACGTTACTGACAGATGACTCGATTTTTTTATCAGTTTAGTAGCAGTACTGTTTGCATATTCTCCCATTTTTATAAGAACATAAGCCACAGCTGTGCAGTGTCTGTATTGTTACTATACCGACCACAAGGAAACAATCCCCAGATGTCACAATGTGAAGCAGAAGGGTAGGTTTACATTAGGTCACCCTCTCCAAACCTAGACGGCTGTTACCATGGCATCAGTGTTTACCTATGGTGGGTCTGTAGAACATGTATTTGTACACATTAAAAAAGTTTATATGGAAAACTGATAAGTGTCTTTCATTATCTGGTAAAAGCTTGTGGGGGTCTGTATTGGATAAAGAAGCAGTTTTCAGGTTTTCAGTTCTACTACAGTCAGTTTGCATGATTTTCCTCCCAACTGGAGAAAATGCCAAGCCTAACGATTTCATTATACACTTAACCTTTTGCCTTGTAAAATCTGCTGTGACACGAAGAACAAGTACACCTTGTGGTGTGTGAGAAAGTAGCAGAAAAGGATCACCAGAGCAGTGGTCTTTACACTGTGTTTATTTTATTTCAAGAAAGTGAGGGCATGACCGTCTACAAATAAACATTATTTGCAAGTCCTCTACTCAAGAAAGAGAAAACATTGATCAACAAAAGAACAAAAATAAATATTTTGTATATTTTCTTAAAGATATATGCAACTGATTGCAGAGATAGAGAGAAGAAGAGGTCTCAATTAACATTTCAGAAGTCAGTTTTTTTATATTGGAGTTTGAAATGCACTTGAAGCCATTGATACACAAAGGGCTGAACTCCTATTCTTAAATAAAATCAGTAAGCACATGAATATAGGCATAGAATGGAAACTATTAATAGCAACTTTAATCTGAGTACAATGGTAGGAAATGGCACATGTAAGAAATGCAGCCTGGCGTCACCATCTTTCGCAGAATCTGTCACATGATGCTTTGTGCGTCTCGGATGAGAACCGAACAGAAGTCTTGTTTATATATATATTTATATATACTTATATAACCAAATACAATGTTTACATTTTATGTTATGTTTTTTTTCTTCTCCTTAATAAGGTGTGAAACCTGAGCAGTATTGAAATTACAAGTCCCCTCTTCCATTGGCATCCTGCTAATGATAGAGCCCGACCGATCATGGATGTCTAAAGCACAACACCACCACAGACAACTGTGAGGTCGTCACAAACACTTGAAGATACATACATATTTTTCATCTTGTGCGTGACAGTAATAGTTTTTGTGAAGAAAAAGAAAATACTTGCACAAGATTAAATTTAAAAAAAAAGAAAAAAAAAAGAACAGTGATATAGTACAACAGAGTCTTTTTAAAATACGCACTGCGGGAAAAATACTTAACAATACCATTATTGTTATTATTAATCATTATCATTATACTAATATTATTGCAAAAAGACACCAATCTGAAATGTTCTGAGAGATGTGTATTTAGTTGGGACTTAGCCGTTCTCTAGACTACCAAGGCGTCATGATTTTCATTTACAATCAATCCGAAGTGGACTTAAGAGCACATCCGAAACATGCACGTGGAATACCAGAGTTAAAAATGCTCAGAGCCGAGACTCTTGATATAGTCTTACAAAACATTAAAAGGTGGGGTATAAATAGTCTTTCTTAAATAAATAAATACACTTGATATCTTGTATCTCGAAGGTAACGCTCGGGAAGGATGGAAGGACGGGGACACACACACACGCACGCACGCACACACACACACACACACACACGTGAAACTGTTCCTGCTGTCTGACAGCACGTCAACAGCGCTGCCCACAACGAGACTGCGGAGACACCGGCCATACTGCACTCACAGCCAGGGCTAACGGGAGTTTGTTACTCATATATCTATATGTGTATACATATATAATCTTCTTTAAGAAAAGAAAGAAAGAAAACAAAAAACGGAAAAGAGAAAGGACAGGCTACGATGAACGACACACGGACCTGAAGCTAAAAAGGAAGCACTGGGCAAAACGTGAGCTCCCCGTGAGCGACAAACTAATGGTCGAATAACGCGGTACCTTCTCTCCTTGTCTCCTTGATGGGGCCCATCAGCACTTCAAGTGCTAAACGGAAGGCCTCCTGGGGGGGAGGGGGAGGGTGTGGGGGGGACACACGCAAGCTGGCCGAAGCCGTCTCGCACATTCCACGGGGATTAGCGGGATAGCCCCGCGGTATTCCTGTGCCACCACGCCCCTCAGCGTGAAAGCACCTTTGACTTTTTTTTTTCTCTCCCCTCGAAAGCCGTTGCCAGATCAACTGGCCACGCACGGGCTGTGGCTGTCTGTCTGCCGCTCGCTCGCTCCCTCCCATCGAGGTTGTTTGGTTCTCACGAGCGATCGCATCGGTCGGACTCTACGTCTGGAGGCAGCATGGGTGGTGGTAGTGGTGGTGGTGGTGGTTGTGGTGAGGGGGTAAAAGGGGGTTTAAGGTAAGAGGGAACAGTAAGTCTCGAGACCATTCGTCCCCCCAGACTACAGTAAGAGGGTTTCAGATAGTACCATTGAATTCATAAGGATTTGTGCACTCCTTAAAAAAAAATATATAACAGGAACACAACGAAAAAAAAAAAAAAAAAGACACATTCAAACTCAAAAACAAAAGAAACAGTCTGTGAGTCGAGTCAGTCAGGCACCGTCATCGTGATTTCTGGAGCTTTTTTTTTTACAGTGTCAATGTCCCTACCAGAGGTAGTCTAATGGGGGGCTACTACGCCTGACTGCACCTAATGAAAAGCCTGCACTGCCGGACCCCCAGAGGAGTCCCTCTGGGACGAAGAGGCATCTAGAGGGCTGGGGGGATGGGGCACCTGAACGCCGCTCGAGAAGGACCAGCAGACTAACCTGATTTACAATTATTGGCATCAGCCTGTTTAACAGTATAGCTGAGGGAGGTTAGGAAGGGTTGGTGGGGTGGGGTGGGTGGGTGAAGGGGGGCAATCTGGTGACTAGCATTACCTTTTTTTTTTCATATATAGATATACATCTTCCCTTGGAGCACAGAGTGTGTACAGTCAAGACTAAAAGACACAACCCCCCCTGCAACCCGCCCCCTCCCGAAAAAAAAAAAACACGCAGTTTTAGGCCCGCGTTTAGCTCAGAGGAAAGGGTCCACGCCCAGCCCCATGAAGGAGTTGGGGTCCATGTCGAAGGAGGCCTCGTAGGAGGCCTGCGAGTTCTGGTGCATCTTCTGGTGGTGGCGCAGGTTGGACTTGCTGGAGAAGCGCTTGTCGCACAGCAGGCAGGAGAAGGGCTTCTCTTTGGTGTGGATGCGGCGGTGGCAGATGAGCTGCGTGGACACGCGGAAGGCCTTGCCGCACTCCAGGCACTGGTAGCGCTTGGGCTCCGTGTGGATGCGCCGGTGGTTCTTGAGCGCCATGAGGTTGGTGAACTCCTTCTGGCACACGGAGCAGAAGAAGGAGCCCATCTTGTGGCTGTTCTTGTGGTTGAGGAGCGAGCCGGCGTGCCGGTAGGCGCGGCCGCAGTGCTCGCACACGTGGCTCTTCTCCGACTCGCCGCCGCCACCGGGCCCGCCGCCGCCGCCCTCACCGTGATCCTGGAGGTCGCCGGGGTAGCCGCCGACGCTGCTGCCGCCGCTGCTCATGCCCCCGCCGCCACCGCCGCCGTGGACCTGACCGAACACCTGGTCCATCTTGGGCAGGCCGCCTTGGAGGCCCATCCGCGGGTCCATCCCCGAGTTCCAGTCCAGCTCGTCCTCGATGGGCATGCTCTCGGGGGGAGGGTACCCCTGCTGGGCCTGACCCGGGTGCTGCTGCTGCTGCTGATGGTGAGGGTGGTGCGGGTGTAGTTGCTGCTGGTGGTGGGAGTGGGGGTGGTGGAGGTACCCCGACCCCGACGCTCCCCCGGCCCCTCCGCCGGGCAGCGGGCGGCCCTTGCTGTGCACCTCCATGTGGCTCTGCATGTGGGCGAACTCGCAGAAGGTCTTGCCGCAGTCGGGACAGCAGTGGCGCGGCATCTGCGCGTGGCTCTCCAGCGCCAGCGGGTCGGCGAAGGTGCGCAGGCACAGCGAGCAGTGCAGCAGGTCCGACGAGTGCGTCTTCTTGTGGTTCAGCAGCGAGCCCGCGTGCCGGTAGGAGCGGCCGCACTGGTCACACCTGCCACGGGCAAGAGAGAGGGAGAGAGAGAGACCAGAGAGAGAGAGAGAGAGAGAGACGAGAGAGAGAGAGAGAGGGAGAGAGAGAGACCAGAGACCAGAGAGAGAGAGAGAGAGAGAGAGGGAGACGAGACGGAGGGAGGGAGGGAGGGAGAGACGGAGGGAAGAGGAAAAAAAAGAGGACAAGAGGTCAAACACAACCACACTTCAACTCTGCCGCTATAACATAAAAAGCATACGGCCGGGAAATCTGAGCCAAGAAGGAGGGGGGGTGGGGGGGGGAGATTGCTGCGTGCGCATGTGTGGGTTTTTAAGCAAAGCTTCTCATTTCAGCTTGAAATGTCAGCACTTCAAACCCATAAGGGAAGATATTCCTGACAATCTGCCTCTAATCAATGAATTTTACTGCCGAGTCGGGAAACACCCAGTCTAACTTGGCTCGGAGGCACACTGGGTCCCCTGCCACAGAGCAGACGAGTTCACAGCCTTGGCTCTCTGCTCCAGGGAATGAGAGGATTGCTGGGAGAAGGGGGGGGGGGGGGGGCATCAAACTTGCCAAACCCACTTAAAAGCAACAATAAAGTGAACACTGGCCTTTTGTAGCTCCACTTAACTCCTAGAGCTCAACTGATAGTGCCCTGTTCTACTGTTTTTAATTCTCGCCGGCATTCGCTACATACACGGATGAAATGTAGATTATCCGAGTCATCTGTGGAGCTACATGTAAAGCACTGACGAGTGTAAATGCTTATTTACATAACTGTTTATGGGCACGACTGAATGCCTCGCCGATTAGCCGGGTTCTAAAAAAGAACACGTAACATTTATAAAACGCCCACGCGCGGCTTACTCAGCCAATTTCCCTGTGACTGTGCGGTGACCCCTTGCTATTCAAACGCGGCCCCCCCGGTGACTCACGTGTAGCACTTGTCGCCTCCTTCCTGGCCGCCGCCGCCGGCTGCCCTGCGGGGGTCCCGTCCGCCGCTGCCCCCCGCGCCGGAGCCGCTGCTGCTTCCGCCGCCGCTCACGCAGCGGTGCCTCTTGAGGCCCGAGCGGCCCTGGAAGGTCTTGCCGCAGGTGGGGCAGCCGAAGGTGGAGACGCCGCGGGCGTGGATCTTCAGGTGGTTGTGCAGGATGCTGGAGAGGCGGAAGGCCTTGCCGCAGGTGGGGCACACGTGCTTCTTCTTCTGCGTGTGGATGCGCGTGTGGTTGCGCAGCGCCATGGGGTTGGAGAAGGGCTTGCCGCAGAAGGCGCAGCTGAAGTGGCCCGTCTTGTGCGTGTTCTTGTGGTTGAGCAGCGAGCCGGCGTGCCGGTAGCTGCGGCCGCAGATGCCGCACTTGTACGGGCGCTCCTCGCGGGGCAAGCCGCCGCCGCCACCGCCGCCGCCTCCTCCTCCTCCGCCGCCTCCTCCGGACTTCCCCGCGGCGGCGACTGCCGGTGGCGCCGTGCAGGCGTGCGCCCGGAGCTCCTCGACCGACGGGAACGTCAGGCGGCAGCGCTTGCACGTGGGCTCGCGGGGCCGCCGGCGACCTCTGCCCCGCGCCGGCCCGTCGGCGTTCTTCCGGTTGGCGGCGCAGCGGTGGTTGAGCAGCTGCTTCTTGCCGCGGAAGGCCTTGCCGCACGCCTGGCAGCCGTGCTTCTTCAGGCCGAAGTGGATGCGCAGGTGGTTCTTCATGGCCAGCTGGTTGGAGTAGGTGTTGTTGCAGATGGAGCAGTGGTACTCGCCCGTCTTGTGCGAGTTCTTGTGGTTCACCAGGCTGCCGGCGTGCCGGTAGCTGCGGCCGCACTGGTTGCAGACGTACGGCCGCGGGTCGTTGGGGTCCTGGATCCCCGGCGGGGGGGACTGCACCCCCGCCGCCCCCTGGCCGTCCTTCTCCGGGCTGGGGCCTGCTGCTGATGCTGCTGCTCCGACTCCGCCGACTCCTCCGTCGCCGGACGGGGCCTGGCGGCGCTTGCGTCTCTGGGCCTTGCGCAGGCGCAGGCCGTTCTGGGCCAGCTCGCCGTTCATCTGCATCAGCGTCTGGATCTGCTTGTTGAGCTCCTGGATCTTGGCCTTGTTCTCCTCGTGCACTCGCAAGTGGTTCTGCAGCTGCTTGTGGATCTTGAACGCTTTGCCACACTCTGTGCAGGTGTGCCTGAGAGACAAAAAAAAGAAGACAATTTAATGATAAATGAAATTATAAATCATATTAATCAAGATAAATCATGAATCATAATAAACTACATTACCATCATAAAACTTCATTTGCACCACTCAATACTAATACAATACAATTGAAAGTTGTACAAGCTCTTGCATTGATTTTTGTAGGCTAACTTCTAAGTATATGAGATGACTACTGCTCCATTAAATGACATGATTATTTGTCTGACTTACTTTTTGATGTCAAAGTGAGTCCTCTCGTGGCTCTTGAGGGCCAGCAGGTTGTAGAAGCGTTTCTGGCACACGTAGCAGCGGAACACCCCGGTCTTGTGGGACTTCTTGTGGTTGAGGAGGGAGCCGGCGTGCCTGTAGGCACGTCCGCACTGTTCGCACTTGAAGAGGCGATCCCCTCCCCGGTCTTGGCTCTCGTCCAGGTGTCCCGCGGCGGCGCCGCCGCTCCTGCCCAGCGACGGCTCGCCGTCCGGTTTGCCCTCGCTCTTCACCCCGTCGTCGACGGCGACGAGGCCGTCGTCTCGTCGCCCCGGGCACGGGTGGCTGTCCAGGTGCTGGTAGCTGACGCAGGAGACGCCGCACTTGCCGCAGATGATGCTCGCCGGCTCCTGTTTGGGCGCCAGCGGGTTCTCCTGGTTGGCGCCGTAGCGTTGGGCCGACGGCGGGTGCAGCAGCGGCGGCGGTGGCGGCAGCAGCAGCTGCGGCGGCTCGGCGGACGCCTGGGTGTGCAGCAGCTGGTGGGCCACGAGGTCCTGCTTCCGGGTGAAGCTCTCGCCGCACGTGCTGCAGATGACGATGAGGCTGCCGTCGCCCGGCTGGCTCTCTCCGCCGCCGCCGCCGCCGTCCTCCTCCTTCTCGGCCTCCAGCGAGGACATGGACGACGGGCCCGAGCTGGACGGCGTGCCGTGCAGCTGCGTGTGCCCGCGCAGGTGGCTCCGCAGCGCCCGCATGCTGGCGTAGTGGTTGCCGCACACCGAGCAGTGGTACATCTCGCCGTCCTCCTCCTCCTCGCCGCCGCCGTCGTACTCGTCGTCTTCGTCCTCCATGCCGCCGTGCTCCTCCGCGTCGCCGCCGAAGCCGCCGCCGCCCATCATCCCGCCGCCGTGCATGTTCGGGTGGTAGCCGTGGTGGGGGTGGTGCTCGGGGTAGTAGCCCTGCGTCGAGCCGTGGCCCTCGTAGCCGACGGGTGCGCCGGACTCGCCGATAAGGTGCTGGCCCTGGTAGTTCACGTGGCTGCCCGAGCCGTTGGTGAGGGCGCCATGCTGTTGCTGCTGCTGGCGGTGATGGTGGAGGGGGCACGCGTGCGACTTGATGCCGGCGATGTCGCCAAACGTCTTCCCGCAGTCGGCGCACATGTGCCTCTCCATGAGGGGCTCACCGCCGTGAGGTAGGTGCGCGGCTTCCTCCTCCGGGGGGTAGGGCAAGTCGTACTGCTCGTGGTAGCCCATGGGCTCGTCCTGGTGGCCCGGGTGATGGTGGTGGTGGTGGTGGCCGTCGTCCGTGCCCTGGTGCTCGGGCAGCAGGTGCGGCTCGTCCTGCAGGTCTTCGGGGAGGTCCAGCACGTCCCCGAGGTCCTCCTCGTCCCCCTCCGAGAGGGGGTAGCCGCCCTGCTGGTTCTCCAGCGTCTGGGGCTCGGACGAGAGCCAGTCGCCCTCGGCACTGTGGCTGAGTGTGGAGGTCTGGGCGCGGTGGATGCGGTGGTGGCTGCGCAGGGCTGCCATGTGCGGGTAGTTCTTCCGGCAGATGGAGCACTGGAAGACGCCCGTCTGGTGCGAGCGCTTGTGGTTGATGAGGCTGCCCGCGTGCCGGTAGCTCTTGTTGCAGACGTTGCACTTGAAGCGCCGGTCGCCGTCTGGCGACGACTCCTCCTCCTCCTTCACCTGATGGTTGGCCGACAGGTCGTCCTGGAGGTCCGCCGGGTCCACCGCCGCTTCGTCGAGACCGTGGGTACCCTGAGAGTTCAGCATGGGCGGCTCGTCCTGGAACGGGTCGGGGATGTAGATCTGGCCGTTTTCGGCCGAGCCCACCGGCTGCCCGTAGTCCTCCTGTTTGTCCAGCAGGGGAGGCATGGGTGGGGTGTCGCTGGATGGAGGGTACTCTGGCGACTGACTGGCACTGTAGGCGAAGCCGCCGTCGTCGGGCATGTTCACGGGCAGCTCGAAGGACACCGAGGAGGAGTTGTGCAGCAGGATGTGGTCCTGGAACTCGTCATCGTTGGGGAACGCCATTTGGCAGAGGTGGCAGAAGTGCACGTCGGCCGCCGCGTTGCCGTTCTGCTGCGGGCCCGCAGCCTGCTCCTGCTTCCTCTCAGGATGGGCGGTGGTGGCGACAGCGGTGGCGGAGGTGGGGGTTGAGGCAGCGGTGGGTGGGGTGGCCCCGGCGCTGGAACGTCCCCTGGTCTTGCTGTGGATGCGCTGGTGGCTGCTGAGGGCGGCGAGGTTGTTGAACTGCTTGAAGCAGATGGTGCACTCGAACGTGCCCACTGTGTGGGTCTTCTTGTGGTTGTTCAGGCTTCCGTAGTGTCTGTAGGTCTTGTCGCACATGTTGCACTTGTAAGGACGGTCGCTGGAGTCTTCGGGAGCTGCCCTGTCGCTAGAGGCAGAGCCAGGGAGGATGTCTGGCATGCCGCTGTCGCTGAAGCTATCCTCCACAGGCAGGTTCAGGCCCATGTCAGGCTCTAGATCAGGAACTACATCAAAACTCTGCTCATCCTTGTAATGCAGCTCGTCGTGGTCCTCATGGCTGCTGGCATGGCCATGTTCGGCGCTGCCCCTTCGGCTGCTTGACCCTCTGGCCTCTCGGTTGCGATGGACCCTCTGGTGAGTGGCCAGCTGGGTTGCCAGTCTAAATGCCTTCCCACAGTCCATGCAGGAGTACTTCTTGCGAGACGTGTGGATTCGCAGGTGGTTCTTGAGGGCCAAGCTATTCGACAGCTGCCTGGCACATATTGGGCACTGGAAAGAGCCTACCTCGTGCGTTTTCTTGTGGTTGGCCAAGCTGCCTGCATGCCTGTAGCCTCTCCCACATTCGTCACACTTGAACTTGCGGTCTTCCTCCGACTCCAGGTGGGTGTCCATGTGTTCCAAAAGACTGGGCATGTTGGAGCACACGATACCACAGTGCTTGCATAAAAAGCCTTTGGTCCGTACTGGCTCTTGCACAGCCATTACAGATGATCTGAAGGTGTGCTGGTGCTGCCAGCAGGATTCATTCGCAGAGTATGGTGGTTAACACTTCAGAGAACAAAAAGGATCCATATTCGCAGGTCAACTACAGTAACTTTCAGTATGCCCCTACAGGGAGGGCGACATGCAAGAGGTATGAGGTCAGTCATTCACATCCGCTCCACGGGAAAACCGTTTGAAACACGGGTGCAGGCACCAGAGGAGAACTGTTGAGAGAAAAAAAAAACAGAAAGAACTTTATCGATGAGTGTGTCAGCTAAACGCAGCGCACATAGGAAATCATACTACCGCTTCACATTCGTGAGTCATCGAAATGAAAGTTCCATGAAGTCACTGACATCAGGCTGCTCTTTTAAACTTCGCTTACCACGCGAATTTACAAAAATGCACGGCCAAGCGGCCTTGTAATTGACACTATGGAAACAGAAAACTAATGTCACTGTTAGCTTAGTTACAGCAAATGATTGCATTTATGTACAGCTATATCTACGATAAAATGCGTTAAAATGTAGACTTTCCCTCCCTGATTACACAACAGGCGGCTAACTAATAAAGTTAGCCAGCCACAGGCTAAGCATTTCTCATTCATTCAATTCCAAAATTATAATCGAACGCGCAAATTAATTTGACTCGTTAAATAGTATTGTCGATGGTTAGCGGTGTCACGGTATGCCTTAGTCCCAATATAGAAAACCGGCACAGCCGACTGCAGAACTTACTTGTGCTCCCTGACACTCTTTTAGCCATTCAGCTAGGTAGCGCATTGGGATGGAGGCTAGCACAATGGCAGCGCTAGATTATTTACACAGTAAACAATTAGCTTGTGGCTAACGGGCAAGCTAGCTGTTCAAACAGAACATGTACGTTTTTCCCCCCTGATAAAACATTCTGAAAGGCTCCACCGAGCAAACCGCACATCTCCGTGTACAGATGGCAACGAAAGTAAACGATTACACAAGTGTATTTGTTAAGACTGACGATTAAGAAACTTTTGACTGGATTTAACTTGTCAAATTAACTAACGCTCCTTGGTGTTAGCCAGCTAGCTGGGCATGTAAGAACTAGCTAACCCAATGGCCAGCTAATATTAGCTAACGTTGACCAACGAGCTGGTGAAAGCTAACTTGCTAGCTAGCGAAACAAATGTCGTGGCTTCAATTTGCTTGACGGTATTAGTATAGATATATACTTACAACAATTTAAGGAGAAAATCAGCATATATTCAGTCCAGAGTTAAATTATTTGTGTATCACGTTCCATTGTTCTTTCGGGACGAGTTGCTATCAATGTCCCCGTTCTATGCTCAATTGTCTTTTTCCATCCCATTCCACACACTTCCTGCTCTTGTTGCTAGGAAACAGGAAATGTGCATCGCGGAAATCCGTCCCCATTTTTATAACACCACCAGTAATTTCCAAAATGCTCTACAGACAGAGACAAGTTATTGGGCACGCAAATTCAACGCAGAATGTCAAATCAAAACATAGTTGATTCAAAGAGACATTTTCTTCAGCGTGTCATGAATAGTTTGACAGCACAGAAGTCCAACTGGAAATTAACTCAGTGCATAGAAGCTAACGTTCTCTGCTATGCTATCTAGCGATAGCTAACTAGCTTTCTCCTCCCACCATCCCTCCCCAGACGTGCATCTCTCCTCCCTTTTCTTCAGTTTGTGTCTCCGGATTGTTTATTCTGTTGTGCAAATAGACTGCCCTTTGCGTTGATTCTAAAGTATTAATGTAATTCAGATATTAAAAGCAACGTCTGCCCAAAGTTCAATGGATCTGCGGCACCAGTGTACAGTTGGACGCACTGAAACAGATATTTCGTCATGGTCCTAAAGCCGTCCTCGCCTAAAACAGTCGCTCAGTGGTTCGCAGAGAAAACAAATATTGACCTTATTTTGAGGTTGTTAACAATATCTCTCTAAATCAGATCACTGGCTGTAAAGGTAAGGAATTGTATTTATTGCAGTATAAGAGGTTATGTTAAACACTTAGAGCATCAGATCTGTTTTCCACCCCGTGCGATGACAGTAGGGCGCAAATACGCTTGTTCAGCCGGTCCTAAAGCCAGCCATTTTGAGTCAGGCTAGCTGGCTAAAAGGCAAAAGACTTGCCTGTCATAACGTTTATTATATGCACAAAATGATTGATGGTTAGCACATATTTGTGTATCTGTGTCCAACCATGACGGTGAAATGCCATGCAGTGTATTAGACCTTATTTCGTCTTCTTTCCTCTTAACTTCCCCCACAACAAGCATTTTTGCCTAATTGTCCCATAGGTCCTAATGCCGGCCATTTTGAGTTATCTTTATTCTGATGAATTAAATCGACTGGCCTATTTGTGTGCGCCCCGATCTACGGATCAATCCACTTTTACATTACATAATTGCTGTATTTGTAAACTATTCAAATAAATTAAGCCGTTATCAATAATTTCGCAATTTCTAAATAAACTGGGTTACATTCAAATGTGTACACTTTTGATTTTTTCCCCCACAGCAATAATAGAATAGAGATGGCATCACCCCAGCCAGGCAGTCCGCCCACTGAAGAGCAGTACACGCCTCCACCTGCAGATAAAGAGGCCTCCAAAGACCCAGAGGAAGTCAAGGAGAAGCCCACCAGACGGAGAGGCAAAGGCAGACCTCCCAAACCTAAACCCTCTTATAAATGTGCTGCCTGCAAGGAAGCATTTTCTAGTCCAGCAGCATTACGGAGCCACAAGGTCTCAAAGCATGGATGGCTCGAATGGCAAGGACAGCACACCTGTGTCCAGTGCAATAAGGCTTTCCCCAGCCGAGCCCAGCTCTCGAAGCACCAGCGCTCCCACTCTGACAACCGTCCGTTCCAGTGTCCCCAGTGTCACAAGGCCTACAAAACCCACACGGAGCTGCGCAACCACAGCCGCTCGCACACGGGCGAGAAGCCGTTCGTCTGCACCGAGTGCGGCAAGGCTTTCATGCAGGCCATCTGCCTGCGCATCCACATGACCCAGCACAGTGGCGAGAGGCCACACTCCTGCCCGCACTGCTCCAAGAGCTACCCCACCCTCTCCAAGCTGAAGGTGCACCAGCGCTCGCACACGGGCGAGAAGCCCTACTTCTGCGCCGAGTGCGGCAAGAGCTTCGCCGACCCCTCGGTGTACCGCAAGCACCGGCGCAACCACCAGGGCCACCGGCCGTACTCGTGCAGCCAGTGCGACAAGACGTACACGGAGCTCAAGGACCTGAAGAACCACGAGCGCTCGCACACGGGCGAGAAGCCGTACCTGTGCTCCGACTGCGGCAAGGCCTTCTCGCGCTCCTCCTCGCTGGCCTGCCACCTGCGCATCCACCTGCAGAACAAGCCCTACCAGTGCGGCCTGTGCAACAAGGGCTTCACCCAGCGCTCCTCGTACCAGTCCCACTTGCGCACGCACTCCGGCGAGAAGCCGTTCTTGTGTCCCCAGTGCGGCAAGATGTTCTCGGACCCCTCCAGCTTTCGGCGACACCAAAGGGCCCACCAGGGCTTCAAGCCCTACGTCTGCGACAAGTGCACCAAGCGGTTCCGGCAGCCGGCCGACCTGGCCGTGCACCAGAGGGTCCACTCGGGCCAGCGCCCCTACAAGTGCCAGAACTGCGACAAGGCCTTCGTGGCGTCCTGGGACCTGCGGCGGCACATGCTGGTCCACACGGGCCTGCGGCCGTTCGCGTGCACCGAGTGCGGCAAGTCGTTCGCCGAGCGCTCCAGCCTCAACAAGCACCGGCGCGTGCACACCGGCGAGCGGCCCTTCAAGTGCGACCAGTGCTTCAAGTCCTTCGTGGTGTCGTCCAGCCTGCGCAAGCACGAGCGGACGCACGTGGCCGAGCGGCCCCAGGAGACGGTGGCGGCGGCGGCCCCGGTCGAGGCGGCCCAGCCGTTCGCCACGGGCCCCACGCTTCCGCAGTTCTCCTGCGCCGTCTGCGACCTGACCTTCGGCACGTGGGAGGAGGTGCAGGCGCACGAAGCCTACCACGTCACGACTCCGCCGCCGCCGCCGACCTCCACCGTGGTGGCGCTGCCGCTGGGGCCGCACGTGTGCGCCACCTGCCAGGCCGAGTTCGTGCAGCTCGCCGACCTGCAGGAGCACGAGAAGATGCACCCCAAGCCGCGGCCGCACGTCTGCGAGAGCTGCGGCAAGGCCTTCCTCAACAAGGCGGGCCTGCGCAAGCACCAGCGCATCCACTCCACCGTGCGGCCGCACACCTGCCAGGTGTGCGGCAAGGCCTTCCTGTTCGCCGCCTACCTGCGCAAGCACCTGCGCACGCACCGCGACGCCGACCTCACCGCCGGCGGCCAGATCGCCCACACCCAGCCCCTGCCCTCGTCGTCTTCCCCTGGCGCCGTGTCCCCCTCTGTGGGCGAGCCCACCATCTCCCTCACTGTGCCCGTGGCGGTGCCAGTGTCGGCGTTTCAGACGGTGCCCACGCATGTATACATCGACAAGGATGACGGACTCTAAGGGGCCCTGACGGTGGACTGTCAATGGACCCATTAATTATTTCAAAGCATGAGGCCTTCCACATTTTTTTTTTTTTTTAAACAACCTCATAATCACACAGACGTTCATATAATACAAAATGATGACAAAAAAGAGTTGACCAAAAATGTGCATGTACAGTGTATTTCCACTATTAAGTGATTTTTGACTCCATGCTGGTTGAGCTGGATAGAGGAGTTCTGTGAAGTTGCTGGGTGATTAGATATGCAGTGACATCTTACACAGAAAGGCCAGTTTCATAAGTGCTCAGAATGGTGACAAGGTGACGCATAATGGCATAGCCAAGATGCAGATGCACTCCGACATAGTTTAGAGCAGTGTTTGCAGTTTACCCGTTTTACATTTCCGGTCTTTTATGTGAATGACTTGGTACCGTTTTATTTCTGTGATTTAAAGCATAACGGGATTGTTTTATAGAAGACTGCGTTAATTTATGGCTATGTTTTGGTTGTTCAGAATCAATTTCTTAAAAATGAGAATGAGTGATGTGAATGGATGAGGAATATTAAGTAACCTATGTAGTGAAAACATGATTTCTCCTCACACATTTTCAATTTTGTGTGACCAAGGTGACCAGTATATACAAATATTTAATATGACCTTGTGGAAGTCACTGAATGTGTTGTACTTAAAATATTTTTATATGAAATGGAGATGTCATCATCTCTCCCGCTCCTTCCCCACTTTTTGGGCATTTTTATTTAAGTGAGGCGAGAATGCAGTAATGCGCTGTATCTGTCAGGCACTCGTAAAACTGTGCTGATGTCATGAGTTGTGGCTGTTGTTTAGCACAATAAAGTCACACAAGAATCTCTTGTTTCTATGTTTTTCTCTTACACCGTTTTTTTTCTCTTTTTTTTGTGCGGTCTCACAATGCCAGTTCAGTTATCTTCAAACAAGATCTCAAATTAGTCCAAAATTACTGTATCAATTGAATTTTGCTTTTTTGGCATGAATGTTCAAGAAAAGAAAAGAAAAGGAAAAAAACATTTTTCTGATGGTAACTTTGATGCCACAGATGAATGAAGACCCAGTCAGACCAATGGTAGGAAAAATCAATAACAGAGTTTGATTGATGTGCATCAAAGGAGAGACAGCATGACTTCACCCTAAAAATCTATCAGCTGCTCTAACTAGACAAGGAAATAGTTAGGGTTTGAATTCAACAGCAAAGGATAGATGAGTAACAGTGGCAGGAGGCTGTTGTCGCGAAACAGACAACAGTAAGTGACATCAACCCTGGCGCCTTCCATGTTTAGGAACAGTACAGATATCATACATGCAGGGTTACAACGTAGGAGCATACTTTTAGTGTGAAAGTGACCCATATTGAGAAAGACAGAACATTAAACCACATATTGGAATATTGGATATAATGCTGTTCCACATTTCTCTTGAGAGTGTGTTATACAATATGGAGTTGTGAGCTGTGTGAGAAACAATATCAATACTGATGATGTATGCAGTTCATCATCCTTTAAATAAGAGAAGTTGAAGAGCAGCACGCCCATGAACGCGCTCTTTGGCCCTCAGGAAGGCATCGTTATACACAAGGTAAGTCTGGTCACATTTTTCCCATGTTATGTCTTTGATCTTTTTTTGGAGTGGGTGGAGGGTAGTGAGTTCTACATCCTTAGTTTTTTCCTTGTTACCACAAACATTTAATCATAAAAAAAATCTAGCAATAGTTATTCACTCTCTCTCTCTCTCTCTCTCTCTCTCTCTCTCTCTCTCTCTCTCTCTCTCTCTCTCTCTCTATGTGTGTGTGTACTGCAGAAGTCTAACACACCCATTAGGTTTGTCATTTTAACAATGTTATTATGACTGCATACCCTATTTATCAATTTCTCTTTGTTAGAATAAGACCAGAAGATACAGGAACTCTATTAAAATGTACTTCTTGTTCTGGGTCCAGTCCAAGCCACCAGTAGACCGTTGTATTACTAGTGTGATAATGACTGGGGAGGAAGGTGTTTATGGCCTCCAGTAGATCTTTGTATGAGTAGTATAATGATCGAGGAGCAAGCTGTTGATGGACCTGGCTGATTCTCAGTGCCGCCGCTACCACCACGCGCATGCACTGTGCGTGGGGTAGGCCTACCAGGGGCGCATCGGGGCACCGACATTTAGTCAATAAATATAAGTAGATTTAGGCTATACTTCATTCTTCTGATCGTTTACAATGTGAAAATTCAGCAACAACATGTTATATGCAATGATGATATGGATCTTCTCAATCTCCACTATGCAGCAGATCATTTCAACGTTATGCTAGTAGGCCTACTTTCATTTAATTGGGAATGCATCTTGAGTGCGCACTAGATGGAGGGGTAGAGAGAGAGAGAGAGAGAGAGATAGAGATAGAGCGAGCTGCCTTGTCGCTGTTGATAATTTATATCTCCTTTTGGTTATGAGATTTTGGAGTTCCCACGACCAATTTACGAACTGAAAGCGTGGCGGTATCTACCAAACAGAGCGGAATTTCGGTATTTCTCTCTTCAAGTTCCGTTGAATTTACTAAGTAAAACTAGCTGAGGAGACTATTAACATTGCCTCAATGCACCGTCAGGTGTCACATAGCTTAGGTCCAGTCATAACCGTTCCACAGAGGCCTCCGATGTTTTTTTCATTAAGTTTTGTTTCATTTATTAAGTGAAAAATGCCGACGAGAGACCATTATCCTTGCCAGAATGCATCGTCAGGTGACATGTCTAAACGAATGAGAAAGCTAATTTTTAAAGATGCAATAGGGCATAGACCTTTGAAGCTCGCCTACAAAAAGGATCCAAAGCTGCCATCTTTGCCCATATAAGGAGATCCGGGAGTTAATTGAAGCTAACTGCCTATGGCAAGTTGCATTGCAAGTTAGCTTTGGGGTAGCAAAGATCAAAGTGTGCCGTCTTCACCTGCCGAAGATCACAGTATCCACTAGAAGGCAGTGGACAAAACTGTGTAGTGAAAAACGTCTGCATTTCAAATGTCATCATCCCCGCGAGTGTTTAACAGGTGCGATTATTGAAAATCCCCATGTTATTTTCCCATGGAAAAAATCTCAAGATACCGGATCAAGCTTATTTGGGCAAAGATGGTGGCTTTTTTGTAGGCGAACTTCAGAGGTCTATAGTGCTTACCTGTACTGTTATGCTGCCTAGAAATCTAGACGCCCCTAGCGGCAGCAAATGTAATTTGGCTGGCGGGGCAGTCTAGCAACAATCCATTAGAGCTAGGGAGCTGAGAACCCCCAGCACCAGCGGGCCAATCACAGGGCTTAACATAATGGTGACTGGCATGCGGTAACGCATCCTGTTATTTGAAAACAAGAAGATGATTCGTTTAGCGTTATCCTATTGCGTGGAGAGGGAAGGTTACGCATCCTGCTACTTGAAAACAAGAAGATGATTCGTTTAGCGTTATCCTATTGCGTGGAGGGAATTTGAAAGACAACTGTTTATCCCACCCCTCCGATTGAGCCCTGTCTACGGTGAGTGTCCAGACCCTACATCTTGATGTGGGTCTGGCTCGTCAGGCTACTGTTATGCGGAAATTCAATGGAGATTCACCTAGCTAACCTGCACTGAAAATTACGTTATATTATTGTTATATAGGATGGATATTTAATGTTGTGAGGGTTATTATCTAAGCATGGCCCAAACATTGTCAAATCATATCAGCCATTGGTTATTTAGACTTTTTTGTTTTAAAAACAACCAACAGGAGAGTTAGGCCTGCATTTCTAGTGACGCCCTGACCATGTGTACAGTCTTGATCGTGAGAGGGTAGCTACTTTAACAGGCTGCACTCACTGTGATTTGGAAAATGGACTATAACATAAAGAGTGGCCTTAGCCTTTGTTTGATGGAATTTCTTAAGTCTTAACAGTGCACCATTTATAAGTTAAACAGCATCAAACTTGGGAGGGGGGCACCACAAAGCAGTTCTGCTTAGGGCACCCAAAAGGCCAGCGGCGGCACTGCTGATTCTGGTGCTGGCTCTGACACGTTGGTCATTTATTTCACACTGAAAAAGTTCTCCCCACCTGGGCGTACGATGAAAACGGTAATCGGAGACACATGTTTCAGATGGCCCCTCAGTGCACTTTGCCAAGATGCATGCTCTTGACACCGCAGGCTCAGTTTTTGGATGATGTTAGCAGCTGATCTCAAGGTCCTCATCACAGATGGACCAGCTTTGGCCAGGCATGCTCATCAGTGGCCTGAGAATGATTGCTCAGTCAATAGTTGACCCCCCCTGAGACTGGTCATTACAATGCTACAACAAATCCAGTGGTGGCTTCAGACATAAATCGGATTGGAACCAGAACTACAAATACATTCTATATATGTTTTTAAATACTGTGCACATACAGTATGTCCTCTATTTTTTGGTAATATTGTAGAGTGAGAAATCGGTATGGTTCTTAGAGCATTTCTAGAATAATGTAAGGTGCCTAAGACAGGTGCAGAATATATGTTATTGTATGTCTCACTCAATATGTTAATATGTTAAAATGTTGGCATGCCAGTATGACTCTAAAATGTTGCCATGCCACTTTAGTACATTGTGATTGATTTTAATATGTGTTTTGGGATTTTGTTTGTGATGGTTTGCTTCAATCCATGTAAAACTTCAACAGAAAATACAGGAAGACACTCAAACACAAGGCAATGGCAGCAGCTATCGTGACCGGCCTGATCCCAATTCTTCGCACTGCCGTGGACACCACCACCACCTACAAGGCCCGCACCCTCTGGTTCGGCTTTGTGGCCGTGCGCCTGGTGGTGTTGTTTGTGACCGAGCTCCCCTGGTTCAAGCTGGACTCCGACTTTGGCTGCAACGAAACGACTCGCGAGAGCCTGTGCACACGTGCATGCTTCAATGAACATTTCAAGCACCCGGGGGTTGTGGCCTGGAACTTCCTCTTCGTTCTCGTCTTGCTCTCCGTGCTGCTCATGGAGCTCTTCTCTGCCCACCTGCGTGCCTCCGCCCGTAAACGTAGCGCCAAGCAGAAGGGTCCCGATGGCCAGGCGGCCGAGGTGCAGGAGATCATGATGCTCGACCTCCACGCCAGCAAGGCCACCGTTCTCTTCTACCTGCTGAGCGTGGCGCTACGTATCGCTGTGGAGGCCTTGTTCGTCTACGTCCTGCTCCAGTGGAACCTGCCCACGATGACATCGGAGCCCTTTGAGTGCAACGCTGCCGTCTGCAAGGGGACGCGGTGTGTAGTAAGGGCCGCGCCCGAGAAGGCCATGTCCATCTATGCCCTGGTGTCCATCTCGGGTCTGGTCATAGTAGCCAGTTGCCTATTCTTTCTGTACACTGTTATGCACTACCTCTGCAACTGTGGTGGATCTGAGAGAGATAGTGTTCTGTAATAGGGTATACTATGTAAAGTTTAGTATTTGGAAAGTTCTGTATCCATATGGGGGTCCAGTAGAAGGAGTTTAGTGAGTCAAATCAGAGGTTTTGCAGAGTGAGTTTCCAGTTGTAATGAAGAACTCAGCACTTCTGTTCTATGTGCTTTAGGCCTCATCATAATTTAGTTATTATACTGATACATTGTGCTGTTATTATTATCCTGTTATATTGTTGCTGTTACCATATATGCATTGTGTGTGGAAAGTTAACGTTTAGAGATTAAAGATGAAACGTTTGTGCTGCAGACTGTTGGTTAGTTGATTTTCTAAACTGGTTCTTCGCTTTGCGCGCTCTGCGAGTATATGGCCTCGCCTCATGGTGTTTCTGACTCAGGAGAATCGATGCCCTCTGGTAAGGGTGTGAAAGAATGCGCTTGGTGTTACATGAGGAAGAGCTCGGTGTAACTGCCGGATTACGTCTCAGCGACCTTGAAATACCCTCTCGAGTCAGTCCCTCTACCAAAAAAACTTGGCTTTACCCACTTTGAATGCGCTCGCTGAAATCAAAAACCACCACACATATCCGTAGGGAGGGAAAAATTGAGAGAGAGAGAGAGAGAGAGAGAGAGAGAGAGAAGAGAGAGAGAGAGAGAAGAGAGAAATGCAGTCAAGCACAAACTTGTTCATAACATCAGCAGCCAGATGAAAACTTCACACACAGACAGTCCTCCTGAGTGTTGTCTCACCTCCTTCTTTTAATCATCTTTGCCAGGACACATTGTCTCTGACCTACATGTCTCACACGTGACCAACAGCCGTCCCCAGAGTGAGAACAGCACTATCAGCATCTCTTACAGAGGCAGAATGCTACATTTCCTATATGCTTCATTTACTGCATGCATAATCGTTGCAACGCGATGACTCTTCTCCGCACGCGGGCGATGAAGGCCTCTCCTCTCAGTTGCAGAGATCCTCCGTGCAGCAGTGTTTTTCCACAAACTGCGGCGCTGTGCTATCGCACTCGCGCTGTGTAGCACACTTACGCACCTCGCCATCTGCAGAGAAAGAGAGACAGACAGAGAGAGAGTCAGAGAGGCACTGATTTCACAACTAGAGCTTAACGAGAGTCATAAAGCATTTAGTATAGGGAGGAGATGCTACAGCGAGGGAGACGGGGCCCTATGCCACGTCGGGTGTCGCTGTAATCTGAGACGAAGGCGCCGCGTTAGGTGAGACTCGGGGGGCTTAGCGGCGGGCCCAGCGGAGCCGCGCCTGTGTTGAGACAGGCGTGTTTGTTCATCTTGGTGTAGTATTTGAACCCCGCCCTAACCTCTGAGCGATGGTGTCAGCAGCAGTGCATAGGCCTACTCGGGTTGTTTACTCTGCTCTCTGCCCTGCTGTTACATGCAGCACGCCTCTGCTCTATGCTGCAGAGCATATACTTTGGGCGTCCTCTGTACATATTATATAAATGATCACGCCCACTGCATACATGCAAGTCACCCTATTTGACCGTTTTTTATGTGTGTGTGTGTGTGAGTGTGTGTGTGTGTGTGTGTCTTGTTTTCTCATATACCCACAATTAGGATGCTAGAAATTCACAGCACGGCTTCTGTTCTCACTCTTTCCACACTCTCGATTCTAGTCACTTATCTCAATCTACTTATGTTGACATCAAAATAAACTGTTTGTCAAACATTGTGTGATGAATTAGCATTTTGTGTTCTCCAAGTTGATTATGAAAATCATTTGGAACTGTGTCTGTCTCTGACAGGTGTTAAAAGTCTCTCTGCGAGAGAAACATTTCAGCTTTTCAAAGTCGTCCAGCATTGCTTCACAGTTGATTCTCCTCTCTGCCTGTGAAATTCACCCTGTTAACGGTATGCTTTGTTTTTTCTGAATGCTCTGCACGACTGTCTGTTTCCTGATGTTTGGGTGGCCCAGTGCAATCTCACAAGAGTTTTGGCAGTTCTCTCACAAATTTTATTGGAATGACACAGCAGTGTTTTTGTATAGCTAATGTGTTTTTTTCTCTCTCATTTTTTGGGTCAGCTCCTCTGTGGTTGAAAAATAAAATGACTTGCCAGCGAGACGCCATTTTACACAAGTTGGGCCCCTATCTCTCTGAGAACAAAGACAAACAGGGTGGGTCCGGTAAGCAGAAATATCAAGTTACTGCTGCAGGGCTTCCTTTTGACCAGTAGATGGCGGAAATGTACACAGTAAAACGTCGTTGTAAAAACTATCATTTGAGCAAAGGAAACTTGTTCATTGGACCTACAGTATGTCCCAAAATGGCAAGATTTATGTAACACTGTGTTGAACCCCCAAGTTGTATCCTCCAGTGTTATAAAATCTATATCTATATCTAGAGATAGATAGATAGATAGATAGATTGTTTGTGTTTAAGGAAGAGAGAGAGTGAGAGAGAGAAAGAAAGAGAGAAAGGGACAGGGAAGTGAGAGAGAGAGAGATTGAGAGAGAGAAAGTGAAAGGGGGAGAGAGAGAGAGAGAGAGAATAGATGTGTGCTCCACTCACATGCGGGGTGGTGCATGCGGACCCTGAGGCAGTTGCTGAGCATGGGGCTGCACTCTCTCTCCTCGATGTTGGTGCAGTCTGGGTGCTCCTCATTGATGTTCACACAGTGGTGGCACTTCAGCGCCTGTGTGGCTGAAGCAGACCCACACACACACACAGACACACGTCAGAAACACAGCAGGGAATATGTCTCAACGTGCACAGGGAGAAGTGTATGATAACGATAATAATAATAATAATAATAATAATAATTGTTTGGAATGTGTTTTGAAGCAAGTACTAGCCTGACTTTACCAGATTTCTAGGCTAAGCAAGTACTACAAGAGATTGAAATGTTTATATTTCCAAATAGTTAATCAGTTACAGCCGTGCTAACACTCTCTTTCTGCAATTATACTTTGTCTGCGTGTTCACCTTAAGTCGATTGTGAGGCTATTTAATCATATGCATTGCCTACGTGCATTGAGCCATTGCCTGCGACCATATCTCACCAGGATGTGAGCCTGACTAGTTCACAAACACTTCACTTACCGCAGAACACGGCCAGGAGCACAACCAATCCCAGAGACAGAGAAGCCATCCTATGATTTTACACACACACATTAGGAACACACTACTCCATTGTATACGCAATGTTGAAATGACCAGAAGGTGAGCAAACAAAGTGCTTGGATCGGGATGTGGTTTTGGGTGTTATTAATCTGCGGTAATATACACTTCAATAAATATGCCAATTGTACCACAGATCTAAAAGAAAGCACGGTGTCTAGGACTGACATCATTTAAAATAATAGTATCTCTATGTTCAAACCACAATATTCATGTAACTATTCTCTGGGAACATTGTAGAGTTTCCAAAAAGATCTCAAGGGAGAGCTATCACTTCTTTGAAATATTACAGCATTGCCAAAATGTAACATTCTGCCTGTACAATGGACATTGAATCATCTCGGGATCTATTCTGTATATCTGAAGAGATCTTGAAGAGTGATGCCTTACCTCTGTACTGGGTGATGGAAAAGTGCTGAGAACTGTTTGGGACGCAAAGGGATTGTCATTTATAAATGACACCTGAGCGCTGTTTTGTCCACTGGCTCTAGTCTCAAATCTTCTACTCAGGAGTATCAGGTGTCGGCCATTCCTGGCCTCTCAGGGCCTCTCCATGTTCCCAGTGAGTTCATCGATACTCATTGATAACGATATGGTCTCTACCACGTACCATGGTTTTGGTGTTATGAAAATGATATCATCCCATATTTTAATGATACCACACTCGATGATGACAATTAATCAACAACATGGCGATAACGCAGGTGTAAATTAAGTCACTTGAATTTTGAACGAATATCACATTTAGTGTTATAATGTCGATAATATCTAAACATATCCGGGACTTCAGAGAGTGGAAACGGGTTTCATCTGAACAGAAAAGAGGTCATTTATTGTGAGTTTGCAACAATGGTGAAACATAAGACCGTCCCACCCTGGGCCCGGGGGTTGCTTCCTGTTCAAAAGACAGCAGGGCCAAACCAAACAGGAACCGGGACTTTCTCAGTGCAACGTGTTCTTCATGCACCAACAAACAGTGAGCAGTCACCACGTGTAGCGGGGGCAGATTTTTTAAAACTCATGTGTGAAAAATTTTACATCAATCTACATCAAGGCCATACTTATACAGGAAGATGTTCAACAGGCATCATTAACAGACAAAACATATTCAAACAAATTCAAAAGATATTTCTAACAAATCAGCAATGGCAATAAACTATAGCAAATGGAAAATAACCATAACAATGTAACAAATACTGAGACGTATGCAAGTGCTTCGTATAGATGAGAACATGGGGGCTGTTGCTGCTGTCACTGATCCTTTCTCCTTCGCTTCCCTCTGATTTAGTAGCTCACGAACAGATCATTCTTGCTGTGTGATTTATACAGACACATCGAAAGGATCATACCAGAGATCTGTGGAAGAGACAAGGAGGATCAGGGACATGCCATACAGCACACAACATCTCGCCTGTAGAATTCCCCTACTCTGATGGGATGGCTTTGGAGTGCAAACTCTTGGTTATGTTTCTCTGTGGAAACATCTCACAGATAGAGCCCCCAGTACGGCAGATGAGAACGAGAGACAGACTGTCAGGGAGGAGAGCAATGAGAAAAGCAATACCTTGCCAGTACTCCATGTAGAAATCACTGGGGGGAAATCAGGACAAAAAGCAGCGTGAGTCACATATGACAAGCGAAGCTCAAGCACAAGCACAAGCACAAGTACAAACACACACACACACACACACACACACACACACACACACACACACACACACACACACACACACACACACACACACACACACACACACACACACACACACACACACACACACACATACACACACCTATGATTACACAGCCACACACACATACAACCACAGATACACACACACACACACACACACTCTCTCTCTCTCTCTCTCTCACACACACACACACACACACACACACACACTCTCTCTCTCTCTCTCTCTCTCTCTCTCTCTCTCTCTCTCTCTCTCTCACACACACACACACACAAACCTCCAAAATATTTTTTTACTATCAGCCAGACCTGGGCCAAACAGGTGTACTCGCTATCTGACACCAACAGCAATTGTGTGCGAGATTTCTGTCCACTATACGTGTTTCAAACCCCATCCCATCCAATCTGGCAGCACCTCTGACCCATGTCTGACTGTTCACCGTCCCCCACACCAGCACCATCACAACAGTCCACGGCAGCACTGCGCCCAAACAGACCGCATGCATTCTGTGCGTGTGTGCGTTTGGTTGGGCACATGGCCACCTGGAGATGTGCAGGCGTCTGCCGCGTGACTTGGCCGGACAGCAGCAGCGGTGCGGCGAGCAGCTCAGGCAGTGGAGGACCAGCATCAGTAGCCACAGGACACCCTGCAGGGGGGGGGGGGGGGGATGGGACGGGACGCAGCGCAGAGGCCAGCGGCAGAGAGGTTAATGAGGAGAGAGAGAGAGAGAGAGTGATAGAAGGACAGGGAGAGATAGGTAAGGAGGAGGAAGAGGAGGAGGAGGGAGGGAGGGAGAGAGAGATAGTAATAGAAGGAGAGGGAGAGACAGGTAAGGAGGAGGAGGAGGAGGAGGAGGAGGGAACAGGTAGAATGGTGAGGAGTGTGAGAGAGAGAAGGAAGGACACCAGACATTTGAGGGGAAAATAGAGTCGGGGAGAAGCATAGAAGCATAGGAGCATAGAAGCACTTGTTGCGGAGTTGCATAACAGAGTCCATCCCAGAGACTAATTTTCTTGTTGCATTATGCTAATCATTTCAATGTGCATTCTAATGTCATACAAGGCAAATTATGTCTGAATGGGTGGTGTTTTGAAAGAGTGTGATTGCATGAGGGACATTGAAATGAGACACAACTTATGCACCCATTAAATGTGAATTCCATCTTTCAAGCGTAAGGACATTGACACACCCTTTTGAAAGACAATTGCTTGAAAATTGCTGTTTGTCACGTTTCTCACAGCTGTTGATGATATCACCTAACAACCATGTCTTCATTGTTTGGATTTTGCAAATTCACCTCATTCTCAACTATAACCCCCTTTTCCAAAGTTCAGACGCTGTGCAAAATGCAAATAAAAACACAATGCTACAGAATGATTGGCAAATCATATAAACTCTATTTTTACACTGGCAAAACAACAATATCACTTGTTGAAACAGATAAATCATGATATTTTTTTGGAAAACAAATTTTTGTTTTCAATTCGATACCGGCAACACCTCTGAACGCATGAACCTATTTTCCATGAAACAGTCAATAGTCAACAGTCATTTGTAGATATAGTGTCCACTCCACTCACCTCCACTCCAATCAGCGCAAACAGTACCACCATGATGATGAGCATATGGTCATCCATCCACCTCTGCAGCTGTCTCTTACAGCCCTGGGGGACAGAAGACACTTGTTACAGGGAGAGCCAGCCAAAAGCCAAACTGATTGCTCAGCATACTAAACACATTGGGGATTTTGGGAGGGCTGATAATCCCGATTTCTCGGAACCGTATAATTGTCACATGTCGCTGTCTAAACATGAGCTCTGCAGCGGTAAATTAGAACTGGGAAATACTGACCCTTGTTAATTAGGACAGTATCCTTATTAGGAGCCGGAGCAGGAGGAGGAGGAGGGGGCATATACCTGCTTATACTTGACACACTGAGCGGTGTCTGTGGGGGAGCAGACACATGATGAAGAGATGCTTGAGTTGGAGGCGAGCTGTGTGCCATTGTAGTAGTAGCAGGAGCAGGGAGCCTCCCCGACCCATTCAGTTTGATACTCCCAGCCACAGCACTCTGCCTGTCAGATGGTACAGAGGGGCCACAAGGTCTCAATATTATGACTTCAGAGATGTTTTAGGTAAGTAAAATGTGAAATGGAAGATGTGAATGATGAATTCTGCATTATTACTTTGAATAATTTTAATGGGTAAACTGTGGTTCATCTGTCGACGAACATTAGATCCAGGATTTTCACATCCATACCACACCTGGTTCAGCTGGTCTCTGCAAACAGACTTGTAGCTACCTGTTGTTGAATGTAGTCCAGCGTCCTCTCAAAGTGCTGCAGATGTGAATCATTCCTCCCATACATATTAATGAGCATGGACATGTGGCCCATCAGGCTGCTCTCAAACTAGAAAAATAAATAAACCCAGACAAACAAACCAACCAACCAACAAACAAACAAACAAACAAACAAACCAGAACACAAAGCGAACAAGCGCTGGGTTGAGTTGAATTGAGCACGGACAACTCAGATGTTGACATCAATGTGTGTCTCATAAACCAATCGGTCACGCGGAGCAGGAGTTGCGGATGGGAAAAAATCGTGCCGACAGCGGCACGGAACGGAGGAGGTGACCTCATCGGGGACGTGTGTCTCACTCACTATGCTCCTCTGTGTGATGAAGAGGACTCCGCCAACGCTCTGCGCAGCCAGGAGGATGGTGAGTAGCATGAAGTACTGCAGCCAGAAGGGAAGGGAGAGGGAGAGGGAAGAAGGGAAGAGGGAGAGGGAAGAGGGGAAGAGGGAGAGGGAAGAGGGAAGAGGGAAGGGACACTAGCTGGTTAATGGAAACTGTGCCTCAGTCCCCCCCCACCCACCCCCCACCCCCCAAAGAAGCGTCATGGAGCACAAACAGTCATCATCGGCTAGGAGGGCACTTCCGAGTGATTCTGGAAAGTCTTAACGACTGTCTCGACGAGCACCAGCACATTTCAAAAGGTGTGGTGTGTAAATGTGTTGAGATACACTAGGTGACCTCAATAATATTAGCAAAAGGTGAAATGGGTCTTGTGAGACCTGACCATCGTGTTTTGAGAGGTCTTTGGAACCCTTTGTACCCAAGTTCCCAAGTCAGAAGAGGTCAAAACTGAATAGACAATGAGAGAGGTGAGAGGAATTAGTCTGGCTATCATACTAAGCTCAATCTTTTGTCTGTTATGCTCTATTGGCATCGTTCAATCATCCTTCCACCAATCAGACCAATGACATGGTGCATCTTTTGGATACGCTAGTTTCTGATTGGAGCCAAAGGTTCTGGCAGGGAACAGAGGAGACAGATATGCAGGTTTCCAGCCTGAGCTGCCGGGCGAAATCCAAATTCGCCGGCAGGTCAAGCAGGGTTAACCCAGCCAAGAGGAGTAGGACTCACCAAGCCCAACAGCCATTTGGCCTCCTGGATGGCCCCAAGGCAGCCCAGAAAACCCAGGGTCACGGTCAGAGAGCCTCCAATGAGCAGGAAGTACGAGAGGAGGGACATGGATATGAAGGTTGGGGGCTCCACTGTAGAGAGAGCACCAGGTGTTAGCCTGTTTTATTCCCTAGATGTTACTGTAAACACTGCTGCTGTTGGGATGTGATAGACCAAATGAACATTTGGGTATTCAAGAACAACATGATCCACATATTTGCAAATTGTGGTTTTGTGATTTCATGATGATTGTCGCTAACATCAGAATTTACTCTCTTTCTGCTAAATACCATAAATGTAAACATACAAATTAAGTGAATAGGCACGGAATACTACAGCGCTTTGAGTGCTTGGAGGAGAAGAAAGCTATGCATGTAACTAGCTACAGCGCTTCAACTT
>NC_085015.1:24287116-24359616 GCF_963854185.1 Sardina pilchardus
TATCAGCGTTGCAAATATTTCTGAAAGTTAATAAAATCAGTAATCCACCAAACCAAATCAGGTTTTCCACCATTTTTTCTTTTTTCTAAGCGCACCATTTTCACATATCTTTTAGTAATGTAAAAGTGCTGCCATAAAGCAAATTCATTCTGAGATGAGTTGAACATGTTCGGTGTTGTCTGTTTCAATCAACAGATGCAGAGTGGCTATACCATCCTATGTCTTTCATTGCTTCTGTCAGCACAACTATTTGCTTCAGAGGGAGTAGCACTCATGGTAAGAAAAAAAAAAAGAAAAAGCAGAATGAATAAACAAAATGCTAGCAGGCAATTGTGTTGTTTTATTACAGAAAATCCATTACAAATCTATGTTTGTTTTCAGAGCCCAGCAAAGCGAGGGTGGACTCTGAACAGCGCTGGATATCTCCTGGGGCCTTGTAAGTTATTGTTTTATAATAAAAATCTCAGAAACCATGCTTTAGTTTTTATCTCATTCTCTGCTCAGTACTTAAGACTGTTTCATATTTGAGGGCTGTGGATATGTAGCCTTTTCAAGTTAAAACCCAAAGTTGAGGATCGACAGAGCGAGTTTATTTGACTTGGTAAATGGTCAGAGCCCATGGCCCAAGAGCACAGCTATATCGACCCGGATTATTCAGACCTCCAAGGATTATTCTGCGCTCCTAGGATTATTCTGCCCTCCCAGGTCTTGAAGGAAGGGAGAGACACACACACTTGTGAGCTGTGTGTGTGTGTAGGAGTGTGTGAGTGTGTGTGTGTGTGTGTGTGTGTGTGTGTGTGTGTGTGTGCATGTGTGTAGTGTGCAAGTGGAGTAGGTGAGCTGTTGAGCAAACAGCCGAGTGGATGACGCAGGAGATGAGGCAAGTGAGTCTAGGATGAGTCTGTGACACAAGGGACCGCAGACTAAAGAGGGTGTTGTGATTCCATTTAAAAAGTCCTTGAACTTTCCTCTGAAATGGCAGTTAAAGGCAGAGTCTGCCATTCTGGTGGAGGAGTGTTGGATCCTTGAGCACAGCAGCCAATCAAATTACACCCCTCCTGAGGCAATGTGTTGATTGGCTGGACCAGTTCATGGCTCGGTCCTTGGCACCATTAACAGGACTGTGCACAAGCATCAGAGTTCGTCTTGAGTGCACACAGTGTACTTACAGCTTCCGGAGCTGTCAGAGCAATTCACTAAATTCAAGAAAAAAATACTGACCCAACATCTTGGACTGTATTTTTCAGAAATATACTCAACCTGGAAGGCTTAAAATATAAATGTCAAACCTTTCTTCCATCGGTTATACTGTATAGGCTATGGCAGTTATAAGAGTGACAGTACCACAGTCATTATACTTCCCCATAATCATTGTGCCTGTGGGGTTGCTAGAGGCAGATGGCTGTAAATCTCACTGCCACCAAGTGATGATTGCTGTCTTTCAGATGCCCATCGGACCCTGGCTGTGCGGCACCGCTCGCTGCTGGGCAAGAGGAATCTGTGGGAGGAGGAGCCTCCCACACGGCCCTCCCACCAGCCCCCATACGGTCAGTCTCCTTGGCCACCTCACTCATGCTCGGACTAGGGCATGATCACTAATACTTACCATAAAACACACAAATGCTCAAAGATAATGTGGTTTTCTTATTACAGTATATCTGAATATTTTCAACAGATCATTATACCATTCTAATTAATTAATTTATTTGTAGTGCTAATTTTTTTTACTACAATGTAAACTGTGGTGTAGGGATTACCACTTAGATTGGCTAGATTGGTCTTTGTGCCATGTTGATCATGCTCTGCAACAAGGATATAGAAATAAGAGCTCAGCTTAGTTCTGAAGTCCTACTGTACGTCTGCGATACAGTGTCTCTTCACCTTTAGCTATTGAATCACAAATGCATGTGATGTGTATTGGGTTCTTGGTTGTGTTAGAAGATATTCTCAGAAGAGTTGGGTCTTGGGTCTTGCATTTGCTAGGAGATATTCTTAGAAGAGTTGGGTCTTCAAGAGCCTCTTGGGTAGAGAGGGACGCTCCTGCTCTGGTAGCATGCGGTAGATCATTTCACCAAAGGGAACTAATGAAAATAGTAGGCCTATGAGTTTTCGTGTGTAAGGGTATAGCAGTGCCAGACAATGTTCCTTGGAGGAACGCAGCAGCTGAGAGGTCAGGTTTTATGAGAGGGATCTTCAGGTGGGAATGACAGATAGAGTATCATAGGTAGGTATCATTTGTGTTGCAGTGATATGAGAAGCTGTGTGAACAGATCGTCAAATACCAGCAAGCTCAAAGGTAAGGGGTCCCAGCACCGAGCCTTGGGGCACTCACATGATGAGGCGATGAGATGTGGGCATTTGTCCTAGCCAAGACACGTTGAATGATCGCCCAGTGAGGCAGGATTCAAGATGAGAAAGGCACCTAGGGCTAGGACTGAGCTGCTTCTGTCTCTATAGGATTTGGATAACAGAGTGGTTTCATTGGAGTGGCCGCTTTTGAAGCCATTCATTCTGTGGGAGGAAATTTGTGATCTGTTTGGAAACCTAGGGTTAGGAAAAGGATTAGGAGGAGTCAACGGTTCTCCACTTGAGTGATGGTAAGAGAAGGCTTTTTAACCCAGGCCAGAAGGGAATGTACCAAAAGGAAATGAAGCATTAATCACATTTATGTTTGCTGGTGTGATAGTGGAAGATTAGGCTTGAGGAAGGTTGGTTGGAACGGGGTCTAGCAGGCAGGCAACTCACACAAATACCCTATTCTGCTTGTGCTTACGGATAACAGTAACCTAGTGAGTCCCTAATTTATAACTTATAATGTGCATACAAGACATGGAAGGATGGATGTATGAAGCTAATTTGAGTGCATGAAACCAGGGAATGCCAGCTTACCTTTCCCGTGGCCATCCGAAATTCGGTCCCCATTGACCCTGGTGACCCCATCGGTTGGATAGCTGCTATTTAATCCGTAGTTCAAGTTGTATTTAAAATATTTCATAAATACTGAAAGGAAAATAAATGAAGGGGATCCACTGTCGAGATCCAGGACGTTGGGAATTTTCAGTAGGGTATTTTTTATTCTTACGGCAAATGGTTTCTCTTCAGAATCCCCCGAACCCAATAAACATTGAGTTTTTTATTTTAGGCACTGACTCTGAAGACCTTCAAACCCTTCTGGACCTCATCATGTACCTGCGACTAAAAGGTTCTGAGTCTCCATACCCTTTTCTTCTTTACCTAATGGTTTCTTCTTGACCTTGAATATATAATACTGCTTAGCTGAGAGTCCTTTTTCATACCACAGAATTAAAAGGATACTGTTTTGCTTCTTTCTTTTAGAGACTGGGACTGTGAGCGATTTGAGCAGTGCTATGATTCAGGAGGACATGAGAGCCTAACACCCCTGTTTGTCCACCTGACTCATTCTGACATTGTCAGGCAGAGGATCGACAAGAAGTAAGATGATCATACCACGGCAGTTAGAACACCTGACCTTACTGTTCTCAAGGATGAACATGGTGAGACTTTAAGACCCAGCGGCTGTGTGTCCACTGTTACTTTGTATGCTCTGTTTTTGTCCCATGCATCTTCTCCAGTTGTAAGCTACTTAAAAAAACCCAAAAAAACCCTATCCATTCATGTTTTTTTATGTTTACTTATTTGTTTTGAACCAGAGAATAAAGTCAGCATCATTAAGTACTATACAAACGACCTTGTCTGCTGCCTCTCTAACACAAACGCAAACGTGAGGAGGGGGAGAAGAAGGGAGCAGCTGGCCATTTAGACATGCCGTGAAAAGAAGGGGTTATTTTTGTCATCTATTCAATGAATTCCCTTTATGAAGATTGGGCCTTGAGGAAGGTGAGATGACGGACACAAGGGAATGGCTTCCTCATGTCATGAGGTTCTATGTCCAGCTGCGTGCCACGCTGTTGGTGCTTTGTCTGGTCTAGGTGACCTTCAGTGATTCAAGATGCTCATGTAGGCTACAACCCCAAATCAGATAAAGTTGGGACATTGTGTAAAATGCTAATGAAAACAGAATGTGATAATATAAAAATCTCGTAAACCCATATTTAGCAGTAAAACGGACATAGACAACTTGTTGAAAATGAAAAATGTGTCTATTTCATGGTAAAATATATGTTAATTTTGAATTTGATGCCAACAACATGTTTCAGAACAAGTTGTGGACAGGGAATGTTTACCACTGTGCAGCTTCACCTCTTCATTTAACAAAATTCTGTAAATATTTCAGGATTTCAGTTGCTCGACGGTATGGTTCATTCTTTATCATGTGTTTCATTCCAAGATGCACCTAATTTGACAGATTTGGATCACAGAGTTTAGCATCTGGACTCCTCCTTTATGGAGAAATACTGCTTTTCATTTGGCCATTGTTTACTTGAAATATTCAAGGTCTTCCTTGGAAAAGACATTGCCCGGATAGCAGTGTATGTTGTTCAAAACATGTGTACACCATTCAGAATTGATTGTGCCTTGCCAGATGTGCAAGACGCCCATGATGTAGTCACTAATGCACCTCCACACCATCAGATGTTGAGTTATGAACTGAGCGCTGAAACAAATTGGATAGGTTGAATACTTGGATAGGCCCTCTCCTCTTTAGCCCAGTTGAGTCCATGATTTCCCCCCAAAAATTGCACCTTTTTTCACATTACCCCAGTCCATGTTAAACAAGCTCAGACCCAGATTAGACGGTGGTATTTCTGCCTCATATCTAAATACAATTGTGGCTGTTGCATGGTAAAGTTTATACTAGCATCTCTGAATTGAGTATCAAACTGTGCTCATAGACAATGGTTGTCAGAGGTTTTCCTGAGCCCATGCAACAATTTTCATTGTCTGGTTTCAAGTCTGGTTTTAATGCCATCTGAGATCCAAAAGACCACAGCCATATTGTTTTTCAGCTCTATCCTTTGCTTGCAAAGATTTTTATGGATTCTCTGAATATTTTAATGGTATTATGTACTGTAGATTGCCAGGCTATACTGTAGATAAATAACTCCCCAAATGTTTAGAAGCATTTAAATGACATGGTATCATCATTTGTCCAGACAGATTTGCAGAGACTCTGCAACATTCCTCCTTTGGTTTTCTTGATCATCACATAACTTTTCAGCATTTTATTATCCCTGTTTTGTTGCTGGTTGCTGCATCAAATTAATCAAATTCCATGAATTAGTCAAATTAGTCATTATCAACATTTGATATGTTGTCTTTGTCCTTGAGTTCACGAGATTTGCAGATTATATCATTCTGTTTCAACATCCCAACTTTTGCTGATTTGGGGTTGTACAAAATAAATACAAGACAAACAAAGATTTGGAAGGTAAAAGAATAGGCAAGTACAAAAGTGTACAGAATACAAATATGGATTCATCCACTCCACAAACACCCACCTACTGTCAGAGAGAAACAAAAGTCATAAGGTGCTTGATAGGGTCTTTCAGTACCACCCAAAAAAAAGCCATAACAGATGAAAAAAAAAGTAGTTGTGGTAGACAGTGACTTTTCATATGAACTTTACCATAAATATATTTAAAGCACATGTTTCAGGGAGGTTTCTAGTCATGCTTGAGTGGCCAAGCATAAGCTCATTTCTACTTTGGCTTGTTCCTCTGTGACTTTCCACTGGGTGTGAGAGTTGAACTAATCCTCCCTAATTTACAATTTATATCATGCATTTTTGTACAGAGTTATGCTCTTATTCATGGAAGTCTCCATATAAATAAAGAATTGATGTCAACCACGCTCCTACAGTTCTTAGTGGCATCTCCCTAAATTTGGCCTTCAGAAAAACAGCAAAACTTTTTTGCTGAAATAAACATGGAGATCTAAAGTCTAATGATGTCAAATAATCTTAGAAATTAGATAGAAAAAGATAAAATCCCCTATTTTGCAGTAATGTTTTGTATGCATGAACCAGGACTCTCAACGCCATCCTCTGGTCACAATAGGTAAACATCACTTTGTGTGCTCCACGGCCTATATCCACCAGATGGCACAAAGTAACCAAGAGCCTAAACAACTAGTGTCTAGAATGTGTGACCCTTGTCTCAGTACTGTATGAGGATTGTGCTTAAAAAGTCCCTTTAAGTTTTAACACAAAACTTTCCTTTCAGGATTGCTGAGCCACTTAAATTATTCGCAAAACATTTTCACATTTAGAGATGATGACTGCTCTCCGTAAACTCAGAAAGGACATTTCTTCAAGGTCCCCCCCCAAAGTACTGTATTATTCATTGGATACTCACCCCTAGAGTCCACATCCACAAACCTCAGCTCCAGAAGCAAGATGGATGTAATCTATTCTGCTTTTAAGAGACCAAGGGTAGCAATAGTAATGCCCAGACACAGCCTGTCAATTGCCTAAACATAAATTCCTGAATAAAGATTTGCCTGCATCATTGTCTGTCTAATGCTCTTTGACAGTTGCAGGCCCACACTGTTGTCTGACACCAGTCCAGACTGTTTCTCAGAGTCTCTCGCAAAGTCACACAAACAAAGCCACAGAGCAATTTATTCTAAATTCGGAAGCTGTCTGAGCTCCCTCTCTCTCTCTCTCTCTCTCTCTCTCTCTCTCTCTCTCTCTCTCTCTCTCTCTCTCTCTCTCTCACACACACACACACACACACACACACACACACACATACACTTGCATGCGCACACACACACACACATACATGCACACGCACACACAAACACACAGAGACGCATACAATCTCTCTCTCTCTCTCTCTCTGGTTGTTATTCCCCTTATCCCACTGTGGGCACATAATAGATGGTCTACTGCATATACTATTCTCAAATATATGACTCCTATGAGTCACAAACATGGCGGTCATGTGTGCGCTTGCCTGCCGTCATTAATTTCACCAGCGACAGCAAGTCAATGACTTTCCATGAGAGAGTGCTTCAGTCATGTCATCAGTTGACACCTTGATGCAACAGATGCATACAGTAATGCTTTACCATGAGCACCTTCTTGGGGAAAATTGAGGTCTGTCCCTGGGGGTCGATAGCACTCCTATCTTGGATAAGCTGTGCTCAAGGACATATAGATGATAACCTTTCAAGAAATTTCAGACTTGATTTGACCATGGTGTCACATTGCCCTTAGGTTAAGATGCTGTGATTGCCAATGCATCATCTAGATATGCTTTAATGATATAGAAAATGAAGGCATTTTGCAGGCACAGCAAAACATATATGGCATCTCTTGTGTTAGAAATGCGACTTGTGTGTCATGTAACATACAACATGAGCTTGCCGTTTGATCACGTAGGCAGTGTCTGAGGCCTAATAAACAAAAGCCTTGACCTTCAGAGATAGTGATCAAGAGCTGTGCAAAGTAAACTCACAAAACAGCAATCTGTAGAGAAGAAAATACGAATCTTCCCACGGAACAAACTCGGCAGTCTTCACCACCAGAGAGGCGACACAAATTATCTTCATTCTTTCCCTAAAATGCCTGCAAAAACCTTTTCATTTCCTTGAGTGCTTTGCTTAGAGCCTTGCTGGGTTTTTCAGACAAGTCTCCTAGAGAGGTAAGGCACTCAGTCCTTTTTGTGTTCTCAGGAGAACGTGCCCCTCAGATGTCCTGAATCAAACCCTCTCTAGTACATACTAGAATGATCCTCATATTGTTAGTACACTATATATAGGCATAGGGCAATTTTGACCCTGAAAACTGAAGTGCAGTATACAGCTTGAATGAGGGAGGGGGTTTGTTAGAATATGTGCTGTGTATTGTGTGTACGTTTTTATGTATGTATATGTGTGTGTGTGTGTGTGTGTGTGTGTGTGTGTGTGTGTGTGCGTGTGTATGGTATATATACAGTATATATATATGTGTGTGTGCGCATGTGTGTGTGTGTGTGTGTGTGTGTGTGTGTGTATAAATGCATATTTGTTTCTGTAATTCTGGCTGGTCGCCACAGTACCAAATGGAAATAAGAATGAATTGTGGCAATGCGCTTGGGCAGTTTTGACCCTGAAAACTGAAGAGCAGTATACAGCATGACTGTGTTGGGGGTTTGTTAGAATATGTGTGAGTATGTTTGTATATGTGTGTGTGTGTGTGTGTGTGTGTGTGTGTGTGTGTGTGTGTGTGTGTGTGTGTTTACACACATATTTTTTTGTGATTCAGGCTGGTCTCCACAGCACTGAATGAAAATAAGAATGAAATGTGCTCTTGGGCAGAGGGGCCATAAATATGTTCCCTCCATACCACGTTTCACCTTGAAGATATGAGACGTGGAGGCGCACTGGACTGGTCTGGGGATCCATCCTCTTCCACAGCTACGTTAACCTCTCGAAAAACATTTCCCTGGCACTAACAAGACAACCTTCTTTCACGATCTATAGCGCCTCCAGAGCCGCCCGCAAAGACCTTTTTAGAAATCAAACAGCTTAATGGAGACCCTCCCCCCTACCACGCTGACCATTCATTTGGGTTCCTGCTCCAAAGTCTTCACCAGACGGAACCCGAAAAGAACCCCTTTTTGAGGGCACGTGGGGTGGAAGTAACAGATCTGGAGGTGAGGAGAGGAGAAGGAGGGAAGTCTCGCCCCCCCCGAGGGTATTGGGGCAGATGGGTGGAGGCCGTGGCAGAAGAACTAAGGGAGGGGCGGTGTGGGGGTAGGGGTAAGGGTGGGGGGCTGGAGAGGGGAGTTCGCGCAGGGCAGATGGGCTCCCATGCCAGTATGGCTGCCCTGTTCCTTTCGGGGGCGGACATGGACACACGTGGCCGGGGACAAGCTTCTGGCCAAACATCTGAGTGCCCACTCTTCCAGGAAAAAGACCTCAGTGCTCCTACGGCTGCATTGCACTGCATCTCTCTAAAATAATCATTTCATCCGCTTATCCTCTCAGTGGTAAATAAGCCAAAAATAGCACCCTTATCGCAAACCAATCTGTCTTCAGTGTGCTCAGTAGTTTATAGCACTGTGGCTTTCCCTCGCCTGTTCTTCCCCCCCAACGCCCCCCCCCCCCCCCCCAACTTGTGGAATTTTGTGCCGACTGAAATTCCGTGAGCTGATGAGATTTCCATCGTGGCGTTCACAGAAAGACTGACATTTTCTGCTTTCGTTGAAAGCCCTTTTGAAATGCTGAATCATTATGGACTGCCGCGCGCTCCGACGCCGGGGCGAGAGAAAAGGTTGTCTGACAATCACGGGCGGCTCGCCGCCGCCGCCGCCGCCGCGCTAGAGTCCTTTCTCACAGAGCCTTTTCAGGCTCGCGCTCTGGCTCTGGCAGATGCCACTGATGATTGCAAAGGTTCTGTCAGGAATAATACTGTGTGTGTGTGTGTGTGTGTGTGTGTGTGTGTGTGTGTGTGTGTGTGTGTGTGTGTGTGTGTGTGTGTGTGTGTTGCAATACAGAAGAGAGACCGCACAGTCTGTGCCAGGGGTGTAAGCTTATAGGGGGGGGGGGGGGGGATAATGAGACAATGTCTGCCCGCGCTCTTGAGAACAAATAACGGCTGATTTGGCTGAGTGGCTCGGAATCCGCTGGTCCGTGCCAGGTCTGTGCCAGGTCTGTCGGTCTCTGCCATTTCGCCAGCGCAGCACCGTGAGACCTCCGTATCAACGCAACTGAGCTGAGAGAAATCGATGGCAGCTGAGTGGCCGTGTTTAATACAGCGTGGAGGTTCACCTGCTCGCGTTCTTATTGGTCTGTGTGCGAACAAATGCACTTATTCCATCAATTATACCGTGACATGCGCATCAGGCGAGCATTCCCTTTCTGCTCGTCTGAAACCGATGCCGTCGGACGTCATTGGTCACAGATTTTAACCTCTGAGGCCTGCGCTCTCCTCCTCGTTGTGGTTACAGCATTTTAGAACCGAGGTTCTCACGCATGGCCATGCGTGTTCTCTTTCCATCCCTGCGGCCCTCATCTGATGCACTCTGATATGATTACAGACATCATGTTCCTGATTAGTCACGTTGGGTGTGTTCAACTAATGAAGAGCTCTTCAGTGCCACTTCAGTGCCTGGAAACCATTGACTCTCTGACTTCGCAGATGCATTGGCAATCTCTGGGTGCCTCTCATGTAAAGTTTATACGTCCTCCCTCGCTCCTCGGGCCTCGATCCTCACTGATCTACATAAAGAAAGATAGACGAAGGGATAGACTATCGTTGTTACCGCCCCATCATTCTTTATGTAGATCAGTGAGGATCGAGGCCCGAGGAGCGAGGGAACGTATAAACTTTACATGAGAGGCACCTTCTGACTTCGCAGAGAGTCTCGCCTAGATCCATTGGCAAACGTGTACTTCCTGGTTGGTGGACGCTTGTCTGAAGTTTGAAATCACTGGAGTTCAATCACTAGCATTTGGTAATGACGTATTTGTTAACCACGGGGGACACAACGATAATGGTTGGCTTGAAACTTAAATGTGATCGCTCTCAGGAACGCCTCCTGTTTCGCTGGTTGGACGGAGGTGCTCTCGCCGGAGTAAACGAGGACGGGTCAAGCTATTCCAGATGTAGTACTGTAGGGAAAAGAAATTGAGCAGGTCCGTAGACAGGCGGAGTCAGGTGAACTGATACCCACTCAGGTGTACTAAATAGGGGCGGATGACAAATGAACAGAACCATGGGGCTTCCAGAAGCTGATGGAAGAAGCGCTGTTGTCTGGCCATCATACTTTAGACACTTTCAAACTTTAAATCTCCACCATTCAAATGGGAAATACTGAGTTGAAACACTTGAGCTCTTCAACTCTGAACATTTATTAAGGAATCAATTTTCAAGCAAGGGGTGGATTAATTTGCTTAGGGCGTAATGCAACTAAGGTTGATGAAAAAGGTTTTACTCACATCAAATGACTGAGATCTTACAACACATCAATTGGCATAGCGGTTCTTCTTTCTTCTCTTTTGATTTAAATTAGGAGAGCAAACATTTTAATTTGCCTTCCTACACAGCTGATGGAAATGAACATTGATTCAGTTCTTTTAGCTGTTTTTTTTTCATGGCTAAAACATGCAAATGAGTTTAGAATAAATTTCAGTTATTTCAGCTATTCAGCTAAAAAGTCCTCAACACTCCATCATTGCCACTGTTGCTGCTGCTACCTCTGGGCTCAGCGATGCCTTGGTGAGGGTCTCTCTGACGCTCTGGTTGTGGGGCACACACATCTGCCACGCATGGGGAGCATGCACAAGGGTGGGGGCCGACTGGAGCTCCAGCAGCCCGCAGTTCCTGATGCACAGCAGGGAGACTGTGGGGTAATCAAACCTGGCCCATATACACCCGGCACGTGCATGCACACACAGACACACACACACACACACACACACACACACACACACACATACATACACACACACACACACACACACACACACACACACCCACACACACATGCACACACACACACACACACACATGCACACACACGCACACACACATAAATACACACGCTCACACACACACGCTCACACACACACACACACACACACACATATACAATACACCTACACACACACACACACACGCGCGCACACACACACACATAGTTGGCCCCTCAATCACAGCACCCGCTCCCCATGGTAACCTTGATAAATACTGTAGGAAGTGCTGCTCCTCTGTGTGCATATGCTTGTGTGTGTGTGTGTGTGTGTGTGTGTGTGTGTGTGTGTGTGTGTGTGTGTGTGTGTGTGTGTGTGTGTGTGTGTATGTATGTGTGTGTGTGCCTGTGTGTATGTGTCTGTGTGGGCTGGTGTCATCTTCCTGTGTGTGTTCACTTCGCTGTCTCATTTCATTTTCTCCCGTCCTAAAACACCGTGTCATAACCAGGAGAAGCGAGTGACACTCAAAAAGTCAAGCGCATTAGTCCCAAGCCAGCATCGGAGGTGCCGCAGACCTCATGACTGTACAAAACCACTACTGCTAACGATGCAGGAAAAACCGTACATCTACATCTCCACATCCATCGATAGCCTCCCATCGTTCAAGTTCGGAAATGACAGAAATCAAATGGCACAAATGTCTCCTTTTAAGGAACAAACAAAACGAAAGTCTAAAAATAAATGTTTTTTTGAATGATGTAAACTTTCATCTGGGATTCAAAATTACATGAATCGGAGAGGTTTGAGTAAGGCCAGAATTTTGCAAGGAAATACATAGCATTAACCTGAGGCTATGTACACACGTAGCCGGGTATTTTTAAAACCGAATATTTCCCCCTCCGTTTATAAAATACATTTTATCCACATTACCTTGTTTAAAAAAAAAAAAAAAAAAAAAAAAAACAACCCTTCCCCACATAACCAAACATCTGCGTTTTCAAGGCACTCAGATCAATGTTTCTACAGTGAACAAAGGTCACACGTTTGACGTCAGAGCAGATTTGTTGTTGTTTTGGAGCATATTCTGACGTCCGAAAATGCAAAACTCCGGTCATCTCTGTCTACACGCAAATGCATAAACTGAGTTTTCAAAAATCTTCACTTTGCCCAGAGTTTTTTTTAAATATTCGTTTATGATGTGTTTTCATGTGGATGAAAAAAAGGTAGAAAATCTTCAATTTAGCAGATACCCGGCTACGCGTGTACGGGGCCTGAGTGAACCGAACTTTAGCCCCGCCCACAACATTTGAGGTCAGGAAGTTTGGTCTGGCCTTTCTCTGTTGTGGCGCTACTATGCTCTGTACATTCCAATCAAATTGTTAGGGCGGGCTTTACACGATGAAGGACAGATAAACAACAATTGCCTACAATTGCTACTGTCGCCACTTCAGGTCGCATGTCAGTCACCATTAAGCCCGCCCACCGACTCTGTACACGCTGCGATTGGCCCGTCCGTTTCTCCGTTTCTCAGCTCCTAAGCTCAATGGAGCCTAGCTAGACTACCGCGCCAGCCAAATTACATTTGCTGCCGCTAGGGGCGTCTAGATTTCTAGGCTAACAGAAACACTGTGGCTATAAAAATGCATATTCAGTTTCAGTTAATAAAGTTTCACTTTCATCGAGGTAAAACAGCATGTTTGCGTGATGTTGATGTCCCGTTTGTTTGAAATGTCTGTTTGCTCGATGGGTTGCGACACCCTTCCCCAGCTGTTCAATGCATGTTTGTAGTATGGTTTGAACAAACTATTTTTAAAGTAAAAATGATGGAGGGGAAATGTTTTCCAAATAGCCTACCCTGCTACATATTTCGTTGCCTTAGATTTTGCTATCGGATGTACAGTAGTCGAAGAAGATACTGACAGCACAATAACTTTCAAAAAAGACCAGAAGAAGCTTTTATATAGGCTATTTTGTTGCTCTGTTTGGTTAGGTCTATCCAATGAGTTCAGAGCCATCACCCCGCCCTGTCGGTTGGCACACGGCCCATGATCGCAGCCCAAAGGATCAGTTTCAGACTCACAGTCTGACTAGAATGTATAAGTATGACATCGTCAGGCTAATATAGCATATAGCACTAGGGGCAAGTAAATCGCTATACTTCCACTATAATCCACTGACTACTGTACACTCAAAACCCTTCATCCTCTAAGGCTTCTGGCGCTGTACATGGAGGGCCCATAGAACACTGCCCTGCTTTGCAACCATTCCTCCTGTGCTATCCCAGATGTCCAAATCAGCTGTGGCTGCCTTTGACTGACTGAAGACACCTGGGCCACCTCAACAAGGACATCACAATCACACATTGACTTTTATCCTGGCTTGTGGAGCAGGGAGATATGGTAGGCTAAGCATGTAGTGAGGAGGTCCTCCAGGGTTAGCACTGGGGAGCGCAGATAAAGTACATCTGCATTTTCAGACCTTGAGATTATATGGCTCAGCTCGACTTTGGTAACATGACAAAAATGCATTCATGTGCCACAGAAAGCGTTCGTTTTTTTGAAAGAGTTGTATTCAGTACGCAATCAACAAAAACAAACAAACAAACAACAAAACAATAAAAACATTTATTTAGCACTCAAATTAATCAGTTCCTTGTCATCAATTCAACGGGCATATTTTGCTTCACTAATCTTTTGCCTGATATTGTTTACACGTTTTTATCTGTATTATTATTGTATTGTTGTCATTTTGAAGCCATTGTAAGGATGAAATTGAATAACCTCAATAACTAAATCTTAAAATTCAGGTTAAACACAACACGCAAGCACCCGAAAGCTTGAGCAACCTTGTCACACACACACACACACACACACACACACACACACACACACACACACACACACATACACACACACACACACACACACACACACACACACACACACACACACACACACACACACACATCTTATGCCGTGTCTGATGGATTGCTGTGTCATCTGCCACCCACTAGCCAGACTGGGTGTGACCCAAATGAATAAGTGTTTTCAGCGGGAAAGGGTCACTTTAATGCCATGGTGGTGGACTCTGTGTGAGTGTGTCTATTGGTGTGTGTGTGTGTGTGTGTGTGTGTGTGTATCTGGACAGCAAGTTGGGGTTGGAGTGATCAAGACACCTTTAAAAGCAACCTGCCATCTTAGGTATCCTTTAAAGATTTGGTTAAACAGGGTGGGGGTGCTACCCCCCTTCCTTGTGTGAACGAAATAAAATTGGACTTGCTGGACATCAACTGGTGTTTACAGATTCCACAAACTTGATCTAGGAGCTCAAAGACTGTTCACGCAAACAGACACACACACACACACACACACAAACTCAATCTGTCCTCAAAGACTTGGTTCCTATCCTCAAAGCAATGCAGCTTAGATGGATTCTCAGGTTAATTAAATTCACCCAGATCAATTGACCTTCTCCTACTGGAATGCACCCCTGAGACCAATGGATTGAAATGGGTGGCATTTCCACATCATTTTACCTCATCATTGATGCACCATTAATATATTCGGACACACACAGACACGCATACACGCACGCGCGCGCACACACACACACACACACACACACACACACGCACACAAGTAGATTAAATTGCTACAGCTTATTAAGTAGGATACAAATTATTAATATACTGTATATAGGATTTCAAAATAACTTACCAATTATACATGAGCTGTCTGCCTTGATGTTTTTTCCAATTCATTTCATGTTTATACAGGACTTTTGTGAGTTAAATGTTTTGCCTAGACAACTACACAACAATTCTCTTAATTTGTTTTTCCGTAAATGTCTTTTACAGATAGCTGTAATGAAGTTGACATCGATTAGTTAATTGATTGTTCCACAGACACACACACACACACACACACACACACACACACACACACACACACACACACACACACACACACACGCACGCAATCCTAAAATAAAAGTCCAGCACGAAAGGACTGTGTCTGTGTGCTTTTTTCTACTGTGTAAAAGCTCTCAGTTTGGGAGTACAAATTCCAAATGCTTAGTACAAACAACATTTGAAAACAAATACCTGCTTACTCTAACCCTATTAGAATGTGTGCAGTTATACCCTTAGGTAACATGGGTAATAAAAAACACTGTTAATAATTATCTCTGATAATTCCTTCCTGTCTTCTTCTTACTTATTGTTGAATATCTCTTCTCTTGCCTTTCGTCTCTTTTTAACAATTCAGTCATCTGAGAAACTTCTGCTTCTGTAAACCTGTTTGATGAATCTCTGATGATATTTTCGTTGTTGTCAGCTTCAGCGAAATACGCACAGTGGATAAGCAAAATATTTGACATTTGCCGACTGAATCACATCTGACTTTCTAATGAGAACAATATCAAAGACTTAAAAAAACAAATCTTTAGCAATAACTTTCCATTTCAATGGTTAATTTCCATCTAACAGACCAGTCAGAGAGATGCTATCCAACTTCCGCTGTGACCGTGAGTGCAACCTGCGGCACCATTGGACAGCATCATGATGCTTGAACGCGCGTGCTTAGCAAACTTACAGAAAGACGAGTCTGCCACACATCTCCGGGCGCATTATGTTCGGTATAAAAAGGAGCGCACGAGCAACATGAACGCTGGACGATGCGCAAAGAGATGGGCGCGAGACAATCGGTGCTTTAACTGCATGGCACCGTAACGACATCTATGAAACGTCCCTTGGACCACTGTCCATATCCATGGATGATTACTTCTATATTCATATGTGTAAATATTTTTTGATTGACCGAGCGACTTTTTCAGAAGCACCTTTGGATACCTGTTTGGTCTGCATAGACAATTGGTGATGCTGTTAGACACATTTGTGTTCACCAGAATGTAGACATTGTTACTTTTGCAAAGAATTCTTAGAACATGGTATGATAGCTTATTCATCTATTCTCATAGCATTACACGCAAATGCCTTTTTTACTTAGAGCAAGGGGAGGTTTCAACAGAAATATGTGGTTAATTCAGTGATCTCCGTTTACTGTCAGTAGAGATTTTATAGACTCTACCTTTGGCAGAGCCTGACCTCGCCTTGAAGCATGGCGTCTTTCGTCTTGTCAGTGAACGGGGTTTCATTCACTGAAGCAACGGAGAAACTCGAACCCGAGAACCCATACCAAGGACCCCTCTCATACATTTCGCCATGGAACTATACTTTTTTGGCGTGTTTAATGTTCGTTGTGACCTCGCTGTCTCTCTCTGAGAACTTCACCGTTATGCTTGTTACTTTTAAATACAAACAGCTTAGGAAACCCTTAAATTATATCATCGTAAACTTATCAGTAGCGGATTTCTTTGTGTCACTCATCGGAGGGAGCATAAGTTTTCTTAACAACGCATATGGCTACTTCATTCTGGGCAACTGGGCTTGTGTCACAGAAGGATTCGCCGTCACATACCTGGGTAAGTGAATTTCCTTCCGTTTATTTCCTTGTGATTACAACTTGATAAAGCGGTGTAGGCTACTGGAGGAGCCTAATTGCCCCTTCTTCATAGCATTCTATATGCAGAATCAGCAAGCGAAAAGTTTGTCAGTCTTTTGGAGGGACAGGTGTTGTGACAGTTCGCGCAGAGAAAACCTCAGCAGACCTGTGGGGCAGGCTCGATCAACACTCTCGTTCCTCCCTGGAGCGTTACATGGCATTTCTTAAACAAATTTTGGTCATTACATCGAACCTAATGTCCATTCCTGATCGATCTCATCACACACTTCCCATATCCGCCTCATGTACCCACAGGCCAAAGTGCAAATAAGAGTGATGAAGATTTACTGCAGCAGTTAGCCAATAGTGAACCCATAGACTTGAAAAGATTTTCTCTGAATACACCACAGTACATGGTCCAGACAATGTGGTGTAATTACACACACACACACACACACACACAAAGTCACACACACACTCACACACACACACACACACACACACACACACACACACACACCTCATTGATCTTGCTGGATGTGGTTTCTCCTCACGCAGGCATAGTGGCTCTGTGGTCTTTGGCCATCCTGGCCTTTGAGCGCTTTTTTGTCATCTGCCGACCCCTAAAGAACGTGCGCCTCGGGGTCAAGCACGCCGGTCTGGGTCTCCTCTTCGTCTGGACCTTCTCGTTCATCTGGACCATCCCGCCGGTGCTGGGCTGGAACAGCTACACGGTCAGCAAGATCGGGACCACCTGTGAACCCAACTGGTGAGCTGAATAATGTTGTGATGGTTTATATTCACACAAAGCTTACCATTCAAATTTATAATAATAATACAAAAATGAATAATATGAAACTGTAAACACTAAAGTTATTGATGCCGTTTTATCGGGCTGCCTGCCTCGCTCTCTCTTAGTTGATCAAACTCTGTGCAGCTTTCTTGCAACGCGTGATGGCTTTCATTCTGGATGATTATAAATCAGTGAGTGACAGATATATAGAAAAGACACAGCCAGATGTCTTAACTGCAGATGTGTCGATTTTCTCTTCTCTTTGACCCCCACCCCCTACTCCTGAAAAACCCACATAATAGTTTTCGAGGTAATTTCAGCCTTTGAATCTTTTGTATAAAGCCTCTGACACTGGTGGATGGTAGTGGACCATCATTCAACATCATTGATTTCCCCCAAGCATTGAAATGAATTATCTCAGCAACTTGGTGTGTGTGTGTGTGTGTGTGTGTGTGTGTGTGTGTGTGTGTGTGTGTGTGTGTGTGTGTGTGTGTGTGTGTTTGCGTGTGTGTGTGTGTTTGTGGGAGAGTGTGTTCATGGCATGCTGGTGCAAGATATTGAAGCAAACAGAGAGGAAGACAAAGACAAAGAAAAAGAGAGGGAGATAGAGAAAGAGAGAGAGAGAGAGAGGGAGAGAGAGAGAGAAAATCAGTAAGCCGTATGTCTCCCCTGTTCTTGTGCAGGTACTCCACGGACTACACAGACCACACGTACATCATCACCTTCTTCACCACCTGCTTCATCCTGCCCCTGGGAGTAATCATCGGCTCTTATGGCAAACTCATGCAGAAGCTCCGCAAGGTGCGCTCCGCTCAAATTGAGCTGCTGTTCCGATAATGTGCTGACAGATGGGGGGATGCTTCAAATCAAGGCTTCGGCGTTTGCACACTATACGTCCCATTTCATGGGGCTTTTTGCAGTTCCGTGTGTTTTTATGTGTTTCTTAAGTGCAGGGTTTTCTTGAAAAGGCTCAAATGGGCAGAACATCGAGCAGCTCCTCTTCTCGTTTTTTTTTCAGTGTCTTGTGGGTGATGTGCACCATTTCTGCTCTTCATACATAAATTATGAAACGCGAAATGAAATTTGTTCAGCTGGAAATAGTTCAAAAGTCGTTCATCAGCAAGCGCGAAACGAAAAAAAAAAAAAAAACCTGAAACACCCCCCCCAGATATCTGTGTATTTTTTAGAAAATCAAATATCGTGGTGGCGTTTCACTGTGAGTCACGTAGGTCGGGCGCGTCTGTCTGTGTGCCACAGGTGTCCAACACCCATGGGAGGCTGGGCCACGCCAGGAAGCCTGACCGGGAGGTGGCACGCATGGTCATCGTCATGATCGCGGCGTTCATGATCGGCTGGGCACCTTACGCCTGCTTCTCCATCACGGTCACGGCCTGCCCCACCATCTACATCGACCCCAGGCTGGCCGCGGCGCCCGCTTTCTTCGCCAAGACCGCCGCCGTCTACAACCCCATCATCTACGTATTCATGAACAAGCAGGTGAGAGGCAGCTGGAGATTTCCTTCATTCATTCATTCATTCATTCATTAGCTCTTTCCTTCATTTGCTCATCCTTTTGTTTACATTAGAGCTTTAAGCCTTTCACTCATTTTCTTTCCATAATTAATATTTCAGATTTATAGTAGGGTTAGTATCACTAAAAAAGCAATTTGAATCTGAGTAACATTTGTGGCAGTATTTGATGCTTTGAAACGAGCACATCTCTTGTCTCAGTGTCCCCTGACACTGATTCATGATTGAGAACGGTGCATATTGACATTTCTGATAAACCTGTATTTGAGGTCTGTTACGTAAGCCTGCTTATTTATATGCAAGACATGACACGAGTGTCTGAAACGCAACGGATTTGATAAATGTTAATATGCAACAGCTATTCTTCGCCCAGCTGTGGGAAGTGATGCTCCAGTCTAAAGGCTTTTGTTGACACACACACATTGTGATTTTATATGCTATGATCTTGCTTTCAAAATGCCTTTCATGCTTTCTCACTGAGTGCTCTTTCCATATTTCTTTTGTTGAAAATAATTGGTGTACTTGTGGTCTACCTATTTATTTGATTCACTAAGTGTAACCTTCATTCATTCAATTCACTTAGTGTAACTTTTGTTTTGTTAGTTTCGTATGGATTTATAGTGTCCTGGTTTCATTTCTTTATTATATCATAAACTCTTTCATTAACTCACTCTTTCTTTCTGTATACCATTTCATCCCATTAGATTCTCTGTGCTGCTGCTTTTAATGAAACTTTCCTTAGATTTCAATGGATCAAACAAACTCACATCACCCGATCCCGATCCTGATCCCGATCCGGCCCCCCACTCACACACTTCCACTCCGACCCTATACTCATACAGAGCCTTTCACTCCTACCTACCACAGGTTAGGACCAAATGACAGGCATCTGACAAGTCTCCAGTTGACAGCCCATGAGACTGATGTGCTTTGTTTTTTTTTGCCGAGCTCAATAATGGATTGCAGGTTAATAATTGAAAATAAAGTCCATAGAGTTTGAGCGGTCCAACAGGCGCCGATAAAATATACATCAGCACTGTCCCTGCCCCCATCGCTGAACTTCCAACCTCACACTCTCTGAGACCCGCTGGATCTCAGCTCTCTGTTGCTCGCTCTCTCTCTCTCACACACACACACACACACACATACACACACACATACACGCACGTGGTACGGTGTGGTGAGAGAAGAGGTGATTGTGCAGGAGGGAGTGGAAGAGAGGAGTCTTGCTGCGGGGTCAGAGGTCGTGATCCTTGTCATGTTGTGCTGTGTTCACTGCATAGCAAAGAAAGGGCTGGCAAACCAGCTTCTGGTGGACTGGAAGGAATCCTCCACTGTGATTAAGTCATAAGCTATCCTAATCAAACCTCATCAACACTACAGTATACTGGACATAACATAACATCAGACACCCATATTCATTGACAAGAATTTATATATACAAGAAACTCCCATTTCTGTTACATTAATGTACAAGAATGCGTTTTCTGGCCCTGAGGGATTTTTGAGTTGAAGGATGATAACACGAAAAAAATGTTTTCCAGACTTTTCTGTAGCCATATGCAGAAGACTCTCACGTCACTGAACTTGACTGCGTTGCCAGCCACTGCCACAGATGTTAGAAGTCCTCAATCGTCACGAGGAGCTTGCTAGCTCCTTGGAGGAGGAAGAGGGAAAGGGTGGGGGGGTGGGGTTGGAGGGATGGATGTGTGTGTGTGTGTGTGTGTGTGTGTGTGTGTGTGTGGGCGCGCGTGTGTGTGGGGTGCTAGCGCTTCTGAGCACCCGAAGGGCCGTGGTCTCAGGTGGGATTGTGCCTCGCTGTCGGCCCCCTGGAGCTGCTCGCGTCTCTCCAGACTGACCCATTTCTGGCCCAGCTGTTCGACCCCCCCTCACCCCCCCCCCCCCAACACACACACACACCCCTCCTCTCCTCTCCTCTAGAGCCGCCGTCGCCACCAGGGTCACGGGGGTCAGCGGATTCTCAGAACTTAGAGCGGCGAGATAATCGAAGGGGAGGGATGACAGCGTGACAACACGCCGATCAGAACCACTGCCCGAGGGGCTCGAATGGCAGGAGGTTGATACTATAATGATGGCACCAGGGGGAGAAAAGAAGAAAAAAAACACGGAGAAAGGCTGGACATAGGGGGGTGACCACTGCGGAGAGAGGGCAGGGAAGTAATTATAGCAAGGTGAATGGTTGCTGAGAGGAGGATAGCCTTAAGTTGGGGTTGGGTAATGTTTAGACGGCACTGTCCTCAGACCAGATGAGAGACAGTGTACTTTCTTCCAGAAAAAAAATGGTGGTGTTTACAAGTGATGATGGGAGAGGCACTCAATTTCCAGTGTTTGTTTAAAACGATATTGAGAGCTGTGCCAACAGCCAATATGGATAGATTGTACTTACAGTTTTTTCCAATCGTATACACACTAAAATTAAGGTTATCAAACAGTTAACAATACTTAACACTTAAAAAGCGAAACACCTGCGCAGAGCAGTACAACATTAAGCACAAATTCAGCTTCACACTTTTTGCAAAACATTACACACAGTGAATGTCAAAACGTAAAACACATTTTAACACCTTAGACACAGATAAAGATTGTTAGGTACTTCCTTGTCATTACAAAGCCGTGGCTTGCCAATGGCCACACTAATGAACACATTGAATAATCACATCCACCAGGTGTGTAAGCACGCATGTGCAAAATTGAAAACGCAGCACTCAGGTGTGTTATGCTCCATCCTCGAGGGGCGTTCCCATTGATCTATAACTAACACTGGATAGACTATCCGATTGTTTTCGCCCCATTATTCTTTATGTCGATCAGTGAGGATCAAGGCCCGAGGAGCGAGGGAGGATGTATAAAAGCCCAAATGAGAGGCACCCATAGCCTGTGATGTGGATGAACTCTAATGGCTTGATCCAGCTAGACGGAGAGATGATTAGAGTATTACGTATTGTTGTTACTTGTTTGTATTGTTGCTTTAGTTTTTCTTCAGTGACTGTAAGTGTACAGTACTTTTTATTTGTGTACAATTTTTTTTTTCTACACTTTACAGTAGTAAGAACTATAATTCTGCCATTTTCTGTTGATTGACTTGTCACTGTAACTGAACATATGGTACAGTGAAAGAAAGAAATATTAATATATTTATATAATATATAATATGCAGCATCAGTTTTGTGCATTACTTGATGAGGGTTCATCAAAATATTTTTGTCATCTAAATTATCCTAATGCTCTCAAACAATATGTCTGAATAAGATCCATATATTGGAGGAGGGTTTTTACAGATGTGTTTTGAATTTATTGTGTTGGTGTGTATAAGATAGCGACAGTGTGGAATCATTCGAAGAATGTGTTAGTGATATGAGAACGGTATAAGGTTTTATCAATGTGTTTATTGTTTTGACAGAAATATTTCATTTTGCTAGCAATCTGTTATGTTCTGCTGATTGGGTGTTGTGTTTGGTTAATTGTGTGATGTGTTTAGACAAAAAGAGCCCCGTTTTCAAAATTGTGTGTAAACGATTGGAAAAAACTGTAAAAGAAGAAGCTCTTGTGTGACAACTTCTGTTCTGTGCTGTGCTGTGCTGTGCTATGCTGTGTGTGTGTGTGTGTGTCTGTGTGTGTGTCTGTGTGTGTGTGTGTGTGTGTGTGTGCGTGTGTGTGTGTGTATGTGTGTGTGCTTTAAGAAAAGCCTTTTCCATTCAGGCTTGTGAGGTATTATTCATCAACCTTTGCTTTTTTTTTTTTGCCTCATGAATGTAGCGGTGGAAGACCTTCCGCGGTAATTACCCAGGGTGCCTCATTCCCGTTCCAGGCTCGGCTCGGACCTTGAGGAAATAAATATACAAATGCCACGAATTGTGCAAAACTCAGCCTGACCTTTTCTTCTTTAATTAGGGTCAGAACTGCCCTTGTTTTTTTTGCTCTGTGCAAAAATACATATGGTGCACTGACCTTTCCTTCCTGATTTGTAATGCAGTGCGTTTGCGTATTCTGCCCGGCACCTGAATTCAGTATAGTTGAAGATCATGAATTCACCTTTGTGTTTTGAACAAGGGAATTATTGATCTGAGTATCACATATACCCTCCCCCCTCCTTTACTTGGATGACACATTGGAGCAATATTCATTGGCAGGGCCTCTGGACTAAAGAGGGTGTGTGTTTGCATAGAAGATGCAAAGAGGAATGTGGGGTTGTAAAGAGAATAGGAGAGTTATCGGTTTGCCTGGAGAGCTTCCAAGGGCAAGAAGAGTTGGCATGCTGTGGATGTTTTCATGTTTTTTTTTCGCCCTTGTGCTATGCATCTAGCTACCCCCCCCCCCATATCATACCATATGACCTGTGCTTTTTTTAGTCTTTCTTTGCCACGCTTATATCAATTCTATCCCATTGTCTTGCAGTTTAGGAAGTGCCTCATTCACATGTTCAAGGGTGGCACGGCCAGCCTGGACTCCACCCACATCAACCAGACGTCGGACCGCGGCACCACGGCCGAGAGCCACATGGGCGAGATGTCCACCATCGCCGCCCGCGTCCCGCTCTCGTCCGTCTGCAACATGGAGCGCACGCAGGAGGAGGACGAGGAGGTCGACGACGACGACGAGGAGGCCGTGGCGTGCCGGGGGGGCGAGGAGGAGAAGCACGGCGAGAACAACGGCGGAACCAACAACACGCTCCCCGTCAGCGTCAACGAGAACAAAGTGTGCCCTCTCTGAACTGAGGCCCGGGGCGGGGCAGGGTGGGGGGAGACGATAGATTAATGAACGCTGCTTTCATGTAACTTTGTAGCCTCCTGCAACCTGACTAAGAACCCTGTCTCATGAGTAGAACTTCAAGGGCTCTCCCCGCACAGGTATTTGTTCCTTCAGAAGCTTTTCACAGTTTTGCTAGTGGCTTGCTAATTAGCTTTAGCTCACACATAGGACAAAAGTGTTTTTTTTTTTGGGGGGGGGGGGTCAGGGGTCAGTTGGTGCATTGCTTTGTGGGAACAAATACCCCCCTCAGGATGTGATGTGTCAAAAGGTGGAACTGAACAGAACCCTCCTTACCCCTCAGCAATGTCTCTTGCTACAATGTTGCCTCATATACTGTATAGCATGTGTGCATGAGAGCATATGTGTGAATGTCCTATGCGAATGTCTGTCTCTATGTCAGTGGGATCTGTGGTAGAGAAGCTTTTGCGCGCGCATATGTGTGTGTGTGCGTGTGTGTGTATACACATGTGTGAGTGTTAAATGCCGAATTTATTGCTAATGTCAGTCCACCCCAAATACACCTTATGGATAAGTCGTAGTTTTCTATTGGAAGGTGTGTGAACATGTTATCCGGAACAGTGTCTGTTGCTTGTCTTGCTCTTCTGTGACGTTAGTGTTTCAGTGGTGTCTCTATCTGGTGCGTATTACTGTGTGACGTCTCTGTTGTGGGTATATCTCTCTGGAAGCCCCTTTTGTGTAACCCCTTCACAGTGCAATACAGAGTATAGCATGTATTACTTTCCATTCGCTGTTTGACTTTCACGTTGAACATTTCAGTTTAAATGTCAGTGACAATATGCCATTACTAGGGATGTCAGAAAGTCAGTGCAACGCTTTTTGTGTTCTGCAGATAACACTGTGGGGTGGGGGGAGGGGGTGGTGTGGGGTTGGGGTTGGGGGGAAGGCAAAGGATCTCCATCACCAATTAGAACAAAGCATGACCTCACTCCAATTTTGTGTGTCCATATTTGCACTTGTAGAATGTCAGTGAAATTAAATATTCCTCGATTTATAGGTGCAATTCCATGAAAAGGAAAAGGTCATCACACAGATTCACATGGAATGTATGCTACGGGTTCCTACTGCCTGCTACAGTGTTTTCTGAGAAAAGCCCCTGATGTTCCTGGTTGTCTTAATTTAAAATGAAAAGGAAAAAAAAGAAGAAGTAGTTACTTGGAAGCTCTGCCACAGCTGTCATCACAGAGACACTATCAAGCCTTTCATCTGGTGGCGCCGCAGAGATAGTTCCATGAAAATTTGCCGAAGTAATGCAGCAATAATGGCTAATCGAAAAAGAATTGAGGCATTTGGCATGTTTAATTTTCTGCCAATTACTTCTTTGTGAGCTTGGTAGAATATTCCACTTAACTGCAATTCTTCCCATAATAATGTGGTTGTGTTCCAATGATCAGCCCCAGCTGAAAAGCTTCTGCTTTGAATGGGAATAGGATCATTTGGTGGCACATTATTTTGTTCAGAGGGACATTTTTTATTAAGAAAGCTTTTCTTTGGGGGATTTTTGTGCTGAGCCTATTTTTTTTTCTTTTAAAATGTCTACAGTATATATTTGTGCTGGAATTGCAGATGAAAGAGCATTTTTACCTGTTCAGAGAGCAGTGAGCTGTGAGATGTCAGTTCATTATCTGAATGATGAGTGAAAATGGAATGGCTCGCTTGACGTTTAGTGATGAGACCAATCTTCCATTTGAAAGAAGCCCATTGCTCCAAACTTCCCTTTGAAAACTCTTTTGTTCCATAGCCTCATCAGTATCACATGACTACTGCTGGCCATTTGAGTGCCCTAAGTGGAATAGTGAAATGGCTTTGTGAAAATAAAAGAAATAAAAAAATAACAAAACATTATTATAGCATAATGATTATCAACCAATAATTCAAAACCAAGACACACATTAAAGCACAATCAACTATAAAGCAAATGAATATGAGGCCTGTAGATATATGTTTATGTGCATACGTGGGCAATACAGACATGCTTTTTTATTTAATTGAAATGGTATCCTTGTTCTCTGTTTTAAAATAGTTAAAAAGAAACGTTGCCAACTTGATGGTCTATGATGTGTTGATTAAATATGTATTGTCACTTTAAGATTTAGTTTAGACTTCGTTCTCATATTTGTACCTTTTTGCCAAAATGATAAATGAGAGGACTGATTGTAAGAATGTCTATTAAAGGAACTGCATGGAGCTGCGTTCAGTTTAGCTCACTTTAGGTGTGCAACAGGTCAAGCTGCATTAATGCAGGGTAGACCTGTGTCTTAATCCATTTTAGATAAGCCACACATTTATATTTACTTCAATATTGGTTAGCTTTAGTTTCTGCTCCATGGAGTTGGAAAACTAAATCTGGATTCATCTTTACCTAGAAATCTACTATCATGTATAAGATCTTTAAATGTCTATTACTACTTTGGGTGTTTCCAGACTGGTATGAATTGTGTGGGTTAATGTTTCAGTATGTTGTAAACTGTGTGTTGACTATTTCGCCAGTCACCGTAACTCAAAAACAAATGTGTTGAAACAACACAAACTATGTTGTCCCTATCTGGACACAGAGATGTGTTAAAAGCAACACGTTGTGTTAGTTTCAACACTTATTGTGTAACAAATAGCAAAAGCAATGTGTTGAAACAACAAAAACTGTGTTGTCTCTATCTGGACACAATGTGTTTTCATCACATCCATTTTGAATGTCCAGATAGGGACACTTTTGTGTTGTTTACAACATTTGTTTTAAGAGTGTAGGAGGGAAGGCTTACAAGCTAACTCAAATCAATCTACAGGGAAAGAGAATGAAGCGAGGGGCCTTCATTATTTTGGTTAAATAGTGTGTATAGCTGATAAGTCACTGTTATCATGATCCGGATTGTATATTGTTGTTATTTAAATTCACTGTATTTATTTATTTGTTAATTTGTTAAAACAGTGTGTGTGTGTGTGTGTGTGTGTGTGTGTGTGTGTGTGTGTGTGTGTGTGTGTGTGTGTGTGTGTGTGTGTGTGTGTGTGTGTGTGTGTGTGTGTGTGTGTGTGTTGTGTGTGTGTGTGTGTGTGTGTGTGTGTGTGTGTGTACATCGTGGGAGCCTTGATCATTGTCATGCTATGGATAGTCTTCTCTGTAGTCCCTTATTTCTATTGCCTGACAAAGCAACGTCCTTATTGTGATTAGTGTCTAGTTGGTGTGCAGCAGAAGCACAATTCAGTATGTAATAAAAGTGGTATTTTCTTGGGGAATAAAATTTATTTTCAGAGAACAAGTCTGGAGTTTAACTTTTCAAAGCAATGAATGTTGCCTCTTTTAACATAAACAAAACTACTTGTTTTTGTGCATCTCACACTATTGCCTTTTAGCCTGGCTAGCGCCTACCACTTCTCAAATGAGACGTGGTCTGGCAACCAGACGTTCATTTTCTCGATTTGAAAAAATGCCCAGATCCGTTCATTGGGCGCCACGGATGTCTATCAAATGCTTCTCTGCATAGCTCATCATGGTCTTGCTTTCTCCCCTGTTCTGTGATTGGCCACCAACATCAGGCGAAAATGGGAGCGTTGGTTTCCAGACTGCCTTAGCAGCGTGAAAGAAAGCACCGCGCAAGGCAGTATGGGAACACCCAGGCTAATTGCCTTTAGTAGTTAACTAAGCAGAGCACATGAACTAAGAGGATGGAATGGGAACGTATTTGAAAAGGCACCTGGCCTTGCCCATGTATTCTCTCTACTCCTTTTCATCTCACTGAGACGCTTGTCTGGCCGCCGCTCTCAAAGCACTAACATTTCCAATAACGGTGGACTAATCAGCTACAAGATGGGGTGATGTTGGTTTAGAAATCGAAAGTGGCAGTGGTAGTGGTAGACGGTAGTACCAACGTCTGAAAACGTTGATACTACGTTGGTTTCGTTGGAAGAATGTCTAAATTAATGTGTTTCCCAATGGAGAAAATAGCCAGACCATCTTCACAAAGTGAAAACAGGGTACCTATTAGTTGCAGGCATTTATTAGATTAGTTAAAGGCTATAAATAGAATCAAGTTCTTGCAAAGTCCCAGTGGGGAAACTGCTTTTCTTTAGGCTACATTGTGTGTGGGCTTTTATAGCAATCCTGCACTTAACCTGATTAATGACATTGATTGGGCTGGTGGTGCTCGCACAATAACTCTTTCACTGGCGGTTAATTTGAAACATGGCATCCTTTCAAATATGAGCTATTTTTATTTAGGTCTTAATTAAAACACAATGCAAAGGTAATATTAGGAACATGTCTGAAAGTTCACGGATAGGTCTCCTTGGCTCGTAGCTTTTGTATGTCACCTCTGGATGACAGGCAAGCAATTATTACTGTGTCACATTAAGGTTAGGGATACAGTCACCTGAGGTGAGTGACGTCAATACCAAGTTAATACCAAGTTAAAGGAAGATAACAACCATTGAGGGATTAAATGGGGGATTGATGTGATTAATGGTGTTCATTATGGGAATCGGTTTTATGCCCATCTGCACCCACTTTGCAGAGGTTTTCACTGGCTCTGTCCAAAAGGAGACAAATGCTTCACACGTCACAAGAGGTACTATTCCTGGAAATCGGTCTGAAGTAACATTGAGGTGGGGGGTGGGGGGGTTGTGGTGAAATAACAGATAATAACCCGAGATGATGAGATTTGTCCGTGACCAAGTCAAAGTTCAGCATCTGTTTTCATAATCTCGGAGACACTCACTCGCTCTCACCCTCGACGTTCTCCAACATCGTGGTAAACATCTGAATTTCATTTCCGTTGAGCTCCTAGCGCCGCGGGAAGGAGGGCAAATCGAGTGTCATGGAAAAGGCGGTATAATCATGGGGGGCAAAGTCTGTCTTTCTTTTTCTTTTTTTCTTTTCACTCTTTGTCAGCAGAAGTCTATCATCTCCACAGTGGGGGGCACCCATCAAACAACATCAATTTTACCCTATTTTTTAACAAAACAACACAAACTAAGGGAACGTTTCCTTTTGATTGCATATCCAGTCAGATTACAGCAAAGGCAAACATTTAAATGCAGTTGGGTGAGGGACTAATAGACAGACAGTGTGACCTACTTGTTTGATATTCCAAAAACTGCTTAAGGTAATGCGATTAAAATACTTGAGACACTTGTCTGGCCTCTTAGAAATATTAGGCTACTTCAGTTTGAAGCAATCATGATGCCAGTCATGTAGGATTAACATCCTTTTAGATCTGCTGCACCTGGTCATTAGTAAGCAATATATAAGATCGTTCTCACTGCTCCCTTATTTTCAAACGTTTAACACATTCCAAACCATCAGAGCTATTTTGTTTCAGACATTTAGATGTCTATAGCAAGGTAAGAGGGCGTTGGGTGAATGGCACCTAAAATAATCAACCGTAATCTAAATTACTTTTGTGTTCATGAAGAAATTCTCTCCACCCTATCTGGGTTTTTACTCTTTTTAGCAAGCATGTCCCCTCTAAAAAAAGACTCTGTCTTGGGAACATTAACTCAGCATTTGTGCTGTAACTCCCAGAGCCATTTTGATATGACTGAGCTTTACGGGTTCTTACCCGCTAAGTGTTTGAGCCTCTCAGGTAAACATCTGGATTTATGACACGAACCAGCCCGGGGTTGGCATGCTATAACAGGTGTCGCACATCAGCGCAGTGTCACCTATTGCATTCTGATTGGGATCCATTGGCTATTGATTTTACTTCAGCCTCCGTGAGCTAAGGAATGGATATTGGGTTTCCTGCCGGTTCACCTCAGGTAAAAGACCCCTGTTGATGGCTCTGTTCCAATTACAACACAGGCCCAGATTGTATCATGGCCAGATTTGCTGAAGCACAGCCTTTAATATGACACAGAACCTCAATGATTATGATACTGCCATGGTTTGATCCTGGATTTGAGGAGAATCAGGAAAAGATAAGGTGTGCTTCTCCCCATGACTTCAGTCATATTGCCGACCGATGAAAAAAACAACCTCTCCTAAATCCACACACATTTCACAGTCTTAAGACGTGAAAGTAGTTTTTATTGTATTGTGCAGCTTGGGTAACCTTTGACATCATAGGCTTTTGGATGCATCTTATAAAGAGTATGAACATTCCCCGTGTTATGCAAAATGAGGAAATGATCCTTTTAAAGATAGATGTACCATGCACAAAAATGTGATGGGATTTTAAAAAGAATTTCTCTGAAATTTTCTCTGCTGCTCCACATGGTTTGCCCTTTCCCCTTCCTCCTCCTCTTCCTCCTCCTCCTCCTCCTCTTCCTCCTCCTCGCCAACTTTCTGCCTGTCTCACGTTCATGCTAATTTCTTGCTCTGCTTCGCGGGTCTGTGTCTTCCACTGCCACAGCCGGCCTCGCATTAGTCTGCATTCGCAAACAGGAAATCCTTCCCCAGCATGCTTTGCTGCCTCAGGTCCCTCTCTCTCTTCTCTCTCCCTTCTCTCTCCCGCTCTCCATCTCTCTCATTTCTCTTTCTCTCCCTCTCTCTCGTCTCTCTCTCCCTCTCCCCCTCCGTCTTTTCTCTTTTTCTATTCTTTCTTTCTCTCCTGCTGTCCTTCCCTCTCTCTCTCTCTCTCTCTCTCCCTCTCTCTTTCTCTCCCTGTCTCCCTCTCTCTTTACCATTTAGCCTCTTTCTCTTCTTCTTTTTGGGAAGAGGAACAGAAGGAGAAGAAGGTCAAAGGTCACTCTGGCCCACGGCGTTTCTCATAGGTCATGGATGTAATTCCCTGGCCACCGCTCAGCTGCTCTGAAAAAATACAGTAGAGAAACCTGTGCTCTCCGCGGAGAACAGAATTTCTTCTAATCTAATCTTCTAATTTCTCTAATCTTGTTCCATAACATTATTACCATGTCATAAACATATCAGATGTCATATCCTGTAGTTATATATAGTCAGTCTGTCATATTATCATTTATGCCATGGCAATTTCATGTTACTGTATAGTTGCATGTTAAAAAAACTGAGAATTTTCATGACAAATTATCGATAATAGTAAAAGTTACCATGTGGTAGCGTGTGCGTGGTACGGTGTTGCATAATTGAACATAAACTGGCCTGACTTTTTTGTGGCATTGTTTTGTCAGTATTATGACACAGGGGTTTTTCATTATGAGTCAGTGCTTCTCTGTAGATGTTCTCCTCCTTCCTATGATGGATTATCACGTGATAGTTTCTCATTTTTAACCGACGTTGATGATGAACACGCTCGAGGTGATGTAGACGGTGTATCTGTCACGAGAGGATTTAACCTCGCGTACTCCCTCTGGAAGCATGACCCCAATGCATCTCAATGATAATAGTGGTCTACAAGCACTTTAATCAGTGATCATTCGTCTAAGACAGCGAGTTATCTCTCATACCGATTTATGTTTTTTTTCAAGTGTACAGCTATATTAAAAGCTTTACCCAGGAGATTCTGTGCAGCACACCGAGTTGGTCAATAAGCACAGCAAGATTTCTGCTTTTGTTGAAAAAAATATTCTTGTTGATTAAATAAATCTGGTCAATAAGCTACAAGATGCTGGAGTCCTTCCACCAATCTAATAAAAGAAAATGATGAAAGGCTTCTTTTGAATCAATATAATAGAAAATGTTCTGTGAGAAATGTAAAGGTAATATGATGTATTTGGACAGATACATTTCCCTTGAGAAAACTGGCTGTAATTTCACTGGTAGCAATCAATGCAGCAATTGGATATGCTGAAATCAAAGTTTGGATGTCGTTCTGACCATGTGTCTTCTTGACCATGTGTTTTAATTCTTAGTCTGTGCGACATTGCAATGATACACCCCCCCCCCCCCCCCCCCACACACACACACACACAGACACACGCACGCACACACACACACAGATAGTATCAATGTACAGTCTGTATGTCTCAAACATTCTGCAGCCAAAGATATGATGAGACATGAAATTGGTGATTATACTCAAGATTCAAACCCCCATGTCATTACTTCGCTCATGCCACTTCGTCATTATGGGGGCGAAAGGCCACATCGATTTCCAGAATTACAAAACGTTGATCTAATTGTGTCCTGTATAGCAATTATGAAATAATTATAGAATGGTTACATATACAGAGACATACACAGACAAACAGACACACAGACACAGACACAGACACACAGACACAGACACACACAGACACACACACACACACACACACACACACACACACACACACACACACACACACACACACACACACACACACAAACACACACAAACACACGCACACACTCATATTGCCACGACTGAATTACAAATAGACATTTTGGTTTTGGTTGCTATCTCAGGGAAGGATAATCAAAGTGGAGGTGGGAGCATTTTTGGTTATGCAACTGATGATTGACCATGCAGGCAGTAATGAACAGTCTTATTACTGATTTATCTCCTCCTCCCAGGCTCATTTAGCGAGCTAGCCCACTTTGAGGGATTAGCTTTGATCCCTGGGTGCTGTTTGTTGTCCTCGGGCCCTTTGGTCTGTCGTTTGTAGCAATGTTCAAATGCAACAAACCGGTCGCCAAATCATAGACGTCAGGTCACATCAGGAGAATCACTTCAATATCAGCCTTGCATTTAGATGCACGCACCTTCATGACCCCCCTGTAGACATTTCCTGGAAATGCATTTGCTGAGTAATTTGAGTTGAGGGTAATTGAATTGTATTTGAAAAGATAATTACGCGAGAAGGTCATTGCTTTTAAGGGTGGGTCCAAGATTGTGGCAAAAGGTTGTTAATATATGAGCTTCACGGCCAATCAAATCACACCTCTCCCTTCCTTGCCATGCCCCTGTTCCAAGTGACATGTTCGTTGACTAGAATTATGTATGGCTTAGTGTGAGCCACTGTGTTTGAACCCTATTTGCACAGCCTGTAAAGCAAAGCTGTTTTTTTTCTGGAATCTGCTGAATTTCACAAAGCAGTCTACACAAATGTATGAATGGATAGCGTTTGAGTTGAGGACTCTATCCCCAGACCTACTTAGAATGAGATCTTTTCAATTGTGTCAACGAGCAGACTAAAAACATTAGCCTATACGATAAGTTATGTCTAACTTTGAAAATATCTGTATAAATGTTATATGGTATTTTGAGGTAACATTAAAGCAGGTCTTAACAAGAGGGATAAGACTTAGCAAGTCTGAACAAGAGGGATAATACTTGTTTGTTGGGTCACAGCATGGAATTCTGATCTCTGAGAGAGAAAACTTGTGTCCCCAGACCCCCTCAGTTTACCAACAGATTTAGTCAGTTCATTTCCCTCTGTTTGTAATTGGGTTCCTCTGTTCAAAAAGCACCATCCAATGCTGTTAAAACAACACTACAATTTGTGAGAAATACAAGAAATATATAACATATTCCACTTATTTCCATATCGCCCATTAAAAGTGGTATCTGGTGTAGAGTATGACTTTGAAATCAACCGAACAGACAAAACAAAATAACAAACAAACAAAATGTATTTTGAATCCCAGGTGAGCACAATAGACTGCCATTCACCTGAAGTTCCACCACTAATATGTCGACCTATCAAAAGAAAACTCCCAACTCTGATCTGAAATGCTGATATCGCTACTGACTTTAAACATGCTCTGTTATTTCTTAAACAAATGGTTTTCTGTGATCTCGGCACCTTGGGCATGAATAATCAATACTTTCTAGTGAGACCATTGCAAGGTTTACAATTGGCCAGAGAGCCCCATCAATATTTCACTGGAGCCACTTATCAATAACTGGTACAGACCACAACAAGATGATGGACGACGGCAAATGTTTTTTCTTTCCCTGTTGATCCTTTGTGATAGAGAGAAACAGAGCTGAATGAATACTAATGAACCGAAAGTCCTAAGTATGTGTTAGTCACTTATCAAAGTCAAAAAGAAGTTGTCAGGACTAGGAGTAAAGCAATAGACTGATTAGCCATTGGTCACATCCAAAAAAATGGTTGCCCTTTAGGGAACGTGATGTTAGACCACCTCTGTCACCAAATGCCCACAAGCTGATAATATATACACTTTATCTTAATTGACCTGTCTCAGCTGACTGTCTCAGCAAAATGAACACAAATGCACCGTGTAGAGTGTGGTGGACACTGCCATATCATACTGTGTGCAGAGACACGGTATGCCTAGATTAGAATCTTCTGGAACCCATATGAAAACGAATTTAGCAACATGAATTAAAGCGAAATCTCTTTACAGCACCAATTTAATTGTGTAGGTGCATTTCAATGGTGATGGTGACAGTGAATGGGAGGGTGGGTGGGTGGGTGAGGGGGGGGGGGGGAGTTACTTGTGTGACATGATCTATGATGACATGGGTATGTAATCCTGTTTCCCTTTCACAAGACAAAAGACACGATGACAAGGCTGTGTCCACTGCTACAGCTGCAAGAACTGCAATGACGCGGTGTTCAATGTCACCTCACATGTACTGTATACACTGTATGTGAGGAAATTACCATCCAGGGGCTGGAAGCCTTCCATTATCCTGACGGACGCAAGTTGTCCTAGAGAGAAACAGACAAGCGCAACAGTTACTCAAGGGCAACTCTGGGGATAAAAGAGGCTTTTAAAAACAGTCCATGTATAGTGGTATCAATGGAATATGGCAGCAGGCAGCAGCTGCTGAGAGTTGGAGCAAAAACGCAGCTTCTTTTTTTTTCTTCTTCTGAAGAGTCCCAGTCTTGGGCCTGTTTCAAGCTGAAATGGGGGTTTGGAGAAAAACCAAGCATGGTGCTGCATTAATCCAGCCACCTGTCAGACCAGGGGGGGTGCTGTGAGACATTGTGTTCTCATGAAACCTATTAACTCCTGGGGTAGAAAGCATTGGGAATGTTATGAGAAAATAGCAATGAAATGTAACCAATATGGCAGCAATGTCCATCTATTACCATGCATGTACTGTTTTGGTCGTGTGTAAGTATGCATGCATGTCTTAATGAGTATATTTACTTGTTCATTTTCCTGATGTAAAATATACAGTAGGCAACTACTAGAATTAATCTAGTTTGATGAGACTTTCATTAGAACTAAAATTCTAGTTGTGCTGAGCATGACTTGAAATAATTCATTTCTGATATCTGCATAGTCTTAATGATAAATGAAAGATTGCCATTCACAACCTGTGCAATCTCCATCTAGAATGATGGACTGATGATAATGATGATGATAATGATGATTCACCATTCATCATGGCGATAAGGAGCGATGATTCTGTCTTTACTGTCTTTGAATACCAGGGGTCATACTGTTCCTCAGGTCCATCCTGAATCATTCTCGGCATAACTGAAATGTTGTAGAAATACTGCAATTCCACATCAACATCTTATAAAATGTGTCACATATTATCCAAATCCAGCTAACAGTGAAGGAGCGATCAAGTGTTCTGAACAGCTGCTTTACAGTAAGTTACTATTCTATTATTTCAGCCGTCTTATGCTGATAATGTTGATATTGCTATATGCATTTACGGACTTGTAATGTGGACATTAGTTGCAAAAATGTCTACAATTAATGCTGCATTTCTCTTTACAAAATAAGATTTGTGCTGTGATAACCTTTGAGCAGATCGACTTAGTATAAATTAAGTTTATATGAAATATGTCACTTCAACATTACTGTACAATTCTAATTAAAGTATGTACTAAGAGTAAGTGTGTAAGTAAATAAGTAAGTAAGTATGTGAGTAAGTAAGTAAGTAAGTAGGTAAGTAGGTCATTTTAATTCATATAGCACATTTCCTTCCAAAGCGCTTTCACAATAAAAATACAAGACAGAGTTGATTCCAACAGCGACTACAACTGATACCTCCAGACAAGAAAGAAAACAAACACAACATGACTAGTTTGTGTAATTCCATGTTTTGTGGTTTAGTAATTGTGACAAGAACCAAAACAAATGCAACAGAACAAAAAGTACCTCCAGACAGGAACAAACATACAGACTTACAGACATAATAGAATGTGAAAACATTTGGCAACACTGATAACTACTTTATTACCTCAGTGTTCTTGGAAAGGCCTACAGTATGAGAACACAATGAATGGGTGGTACCAAGGAATCCCATGTGCCTTCCAGGTGCTTCACATTCATCTCAAATGATTCTGTTGAATACAGTACATTTGTTGCTGTGTCATTATACAGTATGATAGTTCAACATAACATTTAAAGAGAAACACAACTAGTGTAATTCAACGTTTTGTTTAGTAATTGTCACAACCTTCTGCAGTGCACATGCTTATATCAGGGATCTCCAATAGCTTTGAGGAAAACATAGCTTGTGAGATACCAGTAGCTCCCCACACCTGTTTCTAAGTATAGCTCTCCAAAAGCTTTGAGGAAGATATTCATAAATCTGATAACACAGTCACTTGGGAAACATTCCTACGAAATTCCTATGAAATCAAATCCACAGTCTAGAAGGAGAGAAGGTAAATGAGTTGAAAGGAACCTATAAAAAGCATACAAATCAATACGTAATCAGCAGTTTTGGGTGGAGATAAGCTACGTGAATACATGGCAAGCTACTGCTGACTTAAAAGCTCTCGGCCATGTCCATTTTGTCAAAGTAGCTCTCAGAGGAAAAAAGGTTGGAGACCCCTGGCCCTGGCTTACATGATTCACTCAGATAAATGGACTGCTCAATTGGAATGACCATTTGGACAGAATAATGTTGTGTTTATCATAAAAAAACCCCCACAGGTTTATGAAATTGTAATGAAATGTGGACCCATAAATTGAACTGACTGTCCTTTTTTAAAAGCATATGACTAGAAGTTGATACTGGTGCAAACAAACTGTCTGATTGCCTGTTGTTACAACGATCATTACACACAGCATTACACACAGGTTCTCAAAGTTTTTCCGCCATTCCCCACTTTGGAGGGAGGGAATTTTCAAGCTCCACCTGACCCTATCAACCCAGAAAAATGGCAATGTTCAAATATTTCCCCCCCGCATTTTGGTTCCATGGATGGTACATTTACCATCTCGGTCTGCTGGATCAGATGTTATTTTAATTCATATATCATCTGTTTATGACTTCTATGTTTGTGTTGCTATTTTGTTTTGAATTTATAACTAAAAAAGTAAAACAAAGAAAGGCATTATCAAATTCCCTCCTGTTCATCACACCTAAAATTGCCTGTCATGTCAACCGTCATGTCTCTATTCCCCAATATGGGGTCTGCCCTACACTTTGAGAACCACTGAATACAGCATCAGGGCGTGAAACACATCACAACACCTATGTTTGATCACACAGTTTGGTCACACAAGTGAACAGACTGCTAATCATGGGCTTCAGTCACTATCCACTACCCTAATATATGACGCTGACGACATAAAGCACATAGGTACGGTTCATTTATGCACAATCTACATTATACATTGCTGTGAAGCATTCATGCATATAATAAGCATACGTATAAGTGTCCTCCACATAGCTTAGATTTGAGTGCCAGTCATGCAAAGTAAGGGAAGATCTATCCCTGGTGTGTCTCTATGAGGAGATCTCTCAACGTCAACTAGGCCTTTAGTCTACTCCACAGTCCAAAGACAGATTTGACCCCCTAATTGGGCACAGCTGTAAGAGTGTATGCCCGCACAAAAACATCATTAGGAGGATCGACATGCCTTCTGCTTGTTCCTGCATTGCTGTGCTGTGAAGGCACCTATGACCCTGACACGGATGAATGGGTGAAGGAAAAGGGATATTGACATTTGAATGTCAAAGCATTGACAGGTAGCCAATACAATAACCATCAACCCCCCAAGAGATGTCATTAAACCTATTGTAGATCTGGTGTCACACAATGTGATAAAGTCATCATGCATGAACTAGAAGCACTTCTCCTACCACAAAATGGCCATGCAAGTTATTCAAAAGACATCAACACACAGGTAATTCTTTCCCACGAGACCTGCGAGACCAGACTTTCCCTTTCAGCTTCAATTACCTCAGTGTGCAAACATTTGCCATCTGTCACTATAAACCATAAACATATTATTGTCATTGAAAAAGACCAAACGGGGGTTGGGAGGCTAATGAACCCAATAAGTGTCCACCCATATATCACTTCCCTATAACCTTGCTGGTGTCAAATAACACGGTCTAGATGCCCTTCATAGACCCAAATCACTTAGGGGGCTAATATCAAGGGGATGTCTTCATATTGTGTTTAAAACTTTAAAGGGTTAAGACTTTAACTAAGACTTCATGACCAGTAAATTATTCTCTAGAGGACACTGCCTTGATCTATAATGGTCGAGTGAAGCTCCTCTGCTCTTCTGTGCGTGGCCCACGAGGGAATGATTCATCTTAAAAACCGACTCAAAAGACATTTGCAGTGTTTCGGAGGTTCAGCGAGACTGCCGTCTGTGAATACTTCATGAACATCACACTGCTAACAAGAAACCAAAGCACACATTCTCTCACACACATGCACACGCATGTGCGTGCACACACACACAGGTCCTATCTGAGCCCTCTTTTCTCTCACACATTCTTCTCTGTGGCCTTGTCAAACCACACCTGCGTAGATCTCCCTCCCAGCCAGGGGAATTTTAGCACAACATATGAGATGCTACGTACAAGAAAACATCCTTGGGCCGAATGTGAAGTTCAAGCACAAACTTTTCAAAATTGCATGTTTGAGACATTCCCTGGGAAAGATTCACCGCCGACTGATTTCCACATTTGGAGAGCATTACCTAAAGCTGGGCGGGATGATGAAGTCAAGTTCCGCAAAAAAGTTTCTGAGGCGGCATTTGAGCCGCGCAAATCTCCATTATAACAGCGAGCCGCCGTATGATTTAGAGCTCTGGGGGAAGAGAGTCCAGTTTGGGTCTGAGTTGGGTACGGCTACTACGGCCGAACTTGATCTACTCCTCCCTTTCAGTTCTCAATCAAAGGCAAAAATCCCCACCTTGTTGTCAAGCCAGCCGGCGAGAAATCCTGGATGAAAGGAGGAACCAGATTGAAGAGGGGAGACATTGGCGGCCTCTGTGTGCTCTCGCCGGGTCAGCGACTCCGTTCATCAATCGCAGGGATGGACACCTCTGGACGGGCCCCTTGCCATAACCCCTCGGTAAATCAGATGTCAGCGTGCCCCATGTGTGCACGCGGGCATGAGGGTGTGCAGTATGCTACGTGTGTGTGTGTGTGTGTGTGTGTGTGTGTGGACGCACAGGGTGTGAATGGCGCTAAATCTTGTTGGCAGGTTGACAGGCCCCTCCATAATTTAGTGGGACTTTGGTCTGTCTGCCCCCGTCTCACCCCAGGTCGACGTGGGGCTGATGTGTGTGTTGTTATTTCATGGCGCAGGGGGCGACAGGGTGCTGTAGTGGCAGGATCAGCGGCGGCCCTAAACCCAGGTGTTTCCTGGTGACCCTCATGCCCCCTCTCCTTTCAATGGGAAGATACAGGGACACTAGTGTCCGCTGCCCTTATCTTTCAGGCATTCAAAGTCGGTGACGATGGAAAATCGAGCAGAAGGACAGAATATCATCTTGAATATAGGTGAAGATGATGAGGTAAACGGTTCATTGTGCTTCATGCTCACCATATTTTTGTCCCTCCTTCAATGCCACTTCACTGTCTATTAAACATTTCGCCAACATTGTCAAGCCTGAGCTCTTATTTCATGTGGTCTATCCTGATATCTTTCTGCTTCTTTCTCTCTGTCTAATCTCTTCATATCTACTCTTTTTTTCAGAATTGCTGCAGATGACTCATTTCAAGTAAGTAAATATCCATGTTCGTTTACTCATGGATCCCTGCTTAGACTAGACAAGCCTTCGCCTAATTATCCCTGGCAAAACCACTCAAACAATCAATACAAACAAATGTTCTAGAGACGCTCCACCCCTAACTGTTTGCCGTCCAAGACTGCTCAAGAAACAGCCACGGAAGATATGTGCGACAACTCCCTAAAACAGAGGCCGAGACAATATTGCCCTACATTAGCGGATAAGAAGAGGAGGCTGGTATTTTGATCCAATGACGCTGCTGCCCTCTGCTGTATTCTGTGTCTGGTAGCCTGTACTTGATGGCGCACATGTGGTCCACGACTTTTACCAGGTTTTATTATTAGACAGCAGATGGCGCTGTTTCCCTTCTTCAGCTTTCTTATCAGCTCATGGATATAAAGGGCATGTTTTGTTTTTTTTTACCTCTTGAAAGGATTTTATCAGCATGCCTCGCTGCCACCTCCGCACAGATGTCGATATGCTCTGTTTCAAGCCAACATTTGTGATAGGGAGAACACGATGGAGATTCGGAGATAGGCTAAGATATTCGCATATCTTCATTGAAGGATGATTGCCACGACTGTTTACTGAGAACAACCGTCCAGCTGTCCAAGTTCAGCCATCAAAACGGCTAGGCGACATACAGTAGTGCGCTTCTTCTCGACCGTTCACTATAGTCTCTCGAGCAACAGATTCCCTGATCCCTTTCAATGAAGCCACACAGGCACAGCATAATGAGAACATCCTCTTTATCACCCTCATCCACTTGCAAATCCATTAATAATTCACTGAATACAGGGACTTTCATGCAGTGAGAGCACGAACTTTATGTCCTGATTATAAAAGGGAAATTATTAGTTGCAGGAAGCATGATATTTTAATTTCAGGAAGTAGGGTCGGTTTTTAGCACTATACTGGAAAAGCTGCTTTGCTAGTGTAAGCTTTTTGCTGGGTCATACTGCTATTATGAGACTATTACTGACAAGCACATGTATTTGGATCCTGTGGGGATTGTACGTTTACAGTTATAAAGAGCAGAGAGCAGATTTATTGATGTGCAATATTGACACCCCCCCCCCAGACACACACACACATAGGCCTACATTTGACAGTGCTGAAAGCAACTACATCACACCAGAGGAAGTTACTACATCAAAGCTACCTTTGGGAGAAAGTTTGCTTGGTTAACTAAAACTGCAGGAAAAAAGATATCGATGTAACAACGTGTGATACTTAAATAAACAACTAGAAGGGCACTTGGAGAGTGCAGAGCTCCCCAAAGCCTAATGCCATCAATTGGGATGAAAGTGAGAAATAATTTGTGGTTTGTGTGATTTCGACCCAATATTTAATGGGTGCTTCCTTAGCCAATGCTGCCTACATCACTCCACAAAATGTCATTAAAAATGGGTTAGGTTGTATTGAGTGTAATTCTGTTGACAGGCCAACAGACTAATAGACAAACAAACAACACCGAAAACAACATCTTTGGCGGAAGTAATGACCACACATATTTCAATATGACAATCCTAGCTGCTTGCAACAGGCCTAGTTCTGCTGGGTATTGTATATCAGACTCCTTGTTGTTTCATTAGTTAACTACACAAAAAAAATCGCAAAAAAGGAACTGAAGTACTTGATCAATATTCAAATAAGAATATAATTAAACTACCAGCAAACAACAGACAAATGTAAAATACTAATTAATCATGTAGTTATATACTATATATACATATACGTGTCGCTATACTATACTACTATACTACTATACTACTTGTGATATGTCTTATATGTCACTATGCCTGCACAGAGAAATTGCCCCTCGGGGATAAATAAAGTTTTTTTAATTGAATTGAATTGAAATACTGGCATTTGCTTCATTTGTGCTAATATGCATTGTATACTCATATTGGTTTATGACTAATCTGCTTGCCTTTTGGTTCTTGTTGCTTTAGCTGCTTTTCTTCTTGCCCCCATTTGATCCCTTTATTTGGGATGCACCCAGTAGATGGGCCACCCCTTCTGATCTGGCCTCTGCTCAAGGTTTAGTCTTAAGATTGTCCCAGTTTGTCCCAGGCACTGGTGCCTTGTGGGGCCAGGCCTTGGCTTCTGTACAGTAAAAGTGAAAATAAAATAAAATGATATATTTTGAAGGAGTTGGACCAGGCTTTAACTACTACTAGTATCCCTTACAGCTGCATTTAGTCTCAGACATGTAATGTTTTTTTTGATGTAGTTGCCTAAAGTATTCCCCTTGGCTTGCTGCTGATTGGACTGGCAGAAATGTGGCACTTAGGACAGCCCAGGACTTTTAGCCTGTCCTTAAAAAACACTCATCTGGGACATGTGCTCTGCCAGTGTCAGGCAGGCAATGTTTGAGGTGATGTCCAAGCACACATCTTCACCAGACAGAGTTTACATTCGATTGCTCTGGCACTGCTCTAAAGGTCACTGCACTGGCACTGCAATAAAGCAGGTTAAACCAGCAGGGGCCGTCAGCATGCATAGGCCAATGTGACTGCTACGTGTCTGTGTCTAAGTGGGTAGAGTGTGCTTCACAGAGAAAGAAAGGGTGCATCCTTTTGAGTTTGAACACTTTATTTTGGAAGGTGTACGAAATTAATCTTGCATGCTCATATGTAATTCTCTGTGTGTATGTGTGTGTGTGTGTGTGTGTGTGTGTTTGATTTCTGTGTGTTGAGTGTGTGTGTGTGTGTATGCGTATGGTGTGTGACTGTCCGTCGGTGTACGAGATCTACAGAGACACATAAGGGAACGTTCTGGAGCCGGAGGGCCGTGGCCCTTATGGACGGGGAGTACACATCTCGGGGGAGAGCTCTGACTCATGTGTCTCCATGCTGCCCTCCCCTGACTGGTGCTGGATGATGACCATGCGCGTGGGGTCACACAGGTCATCAGACCCCGCAAACAAAGCTACACTCTTTAAAAAAAAAGAGGGTTCTTGAGGTGCTATATAGAACCATGCAGGCTCTAAAGAACCATTAGGAGTTCTTTTGATGGACCCTTCAAAATGGTCTTAAAGAACCATTTAGGGGTGCCATACTGTATGAAGAATGGCTTTTGGTTACATACAGTATAGCACCTTTTTTTCTAACCACCAGACGTAGGCCTCCCAGGATGACTGGTCCACCAATCATTTGTCAGAGAGAATGATTAACTCCGAGACCAAGATGTTTTTGAGGTGATGAAATGTGGGCGAGCAGTGTGTGTAGGTGTTCAACCAAAAGACTGTATGGATATGGTGAAACCATTTTCAGATAGCTTTACCTCACATGTTTGCGTGGGTATGCATGCACACATAGTCTATAGATGTTGAAAGGATGTGTGTGACGTGTGTGTATGTGTTGTGTTCATTCAAAAGACTGTATGGATATGGTGAAACCATTTTCAGATAGCTTTACCTCACATGTTTGTGTGGGTATGCATGCACACATAGCCAATAGATGTTGAAAGGATGTGTGTATGTGAGTATGTGTTAAGTCAAAAGACTGTATGGATATGGTGAAATCATTTTCAGATAGCTTTACCGTGTTTGTGTGGGTATGAATGCACACATCTATAGATGTTGAAAGGATGTGTGTATGTGTGTGTGGGTGTGTGTGTGTGTATGTGTGCTCCTTAGTATTTTGGTGTATATGTGTGCACACGTGCATAAGCCTAAATCTACGCACATATGTTTTGTCAAAAATAACAAAACAACGGAACACTTTATGTCAAAATCCTGCCACCTGTTTCGCTACACATCACGGAAACATACTGAAAGGAGGGGGGGGGGGGGAGACTTGAAAGAGAATTGATCAGCTTTGAGGCATAGGTTTGGCTCAGAGAGGAGGTCTTTCACATGAGAAATGAGACCCATAATGCAGCCCTCCTTACTCAGACCTAAATCATCACGTTGCACATTACTCCATGCCAAAAACATCATCAGCCACAACAACAACAACAACAACAACAACAACAACAAAAGCACTGCTGTAAATTTCATAGAAATGTATTTGAGGAGAGGGGAGGATGGATGGGAAGAGCCAGAGGGGGTGTTCACATTCACTCATGTCACTTCAACCAGAGATTTGTCTCCGTGATGGCAGTGGGGGTGTATTGTGCGTGTGGGAGCTTGCCATGTACAATCAGAATAAGGCATGATATGTGCCACCACAATCCTCAACAGCACATGTTCGGACCCAGTGGCGATGGTCAAAGAACATGTCCTTTTTTTTTGTTAATGCTGCTCTTCATATGCTATAATGAAAATGCCATTTCTGAAAGAAAGCGAAAAAAGCTTTGCTGAGGTTGATATTGCTTGGACTTGTGCTTCTTATATCTCATTCCTTGACTAGTATGTCACTATGTGGGAAGATAAACTCAGTCTACATTTAGGTGATTTAGGTCATAGTGAAAAATAATATAATCTCTTCTATCTCCATAGTTTCCATCTACTGTGCTGCTGTTGCTGGTACTTACAAGGCAAGCAAGCTGGCTTTTAGTTAGTTAAGACATGAACATCTTTAATGCTTTAAGCAAATGGCTAAACATAGCATGTCTAAACAACCAGTAGGCTATAGAAGAAGAACATAATCCATCTCAATCCAATCCATGTGGTCCAGTATCTTGTAGAATATCTGCAACAATCTGCAACAGTTATAAGGGTAGCCAAACATCAACAAGGGGAGGAAGCACCGACCTTCAATGCTTGAAAATAAAAGGCACTGTCCGTTCTTTTTTTAATGTTTTTTATTAGCAAACAACATGGTAAAAGGCTAACTTGAAGGATTGAAGAAATAAGCATGCTACAATCACCAGTCTTATTATACGATTCACAGGGCCAGTCATTATTGGGGGCCAAGCAGCGAAGCTGCGAGGCAACCCATAGTGATTGTACGTATTCTTATTATTATTATTATTATTACACATTGCCCATTTCCCAGCCAACCATACACTCCAGAGTTCTGAAATTTGGCACACTCATTCAACTTCAAATTTGCCCGAATCTATTAAATTTACAGACAACAAACCCCAAAACTCCAGCGCCACCAACAGGTCAGGCTGAATTTTTCTAAAAGTTACCCAGGTCTCAAATTTTGTCCATTTCTTACCAAACTTGTCACACATGACCTTCACACAAGGCCACTCAAGACTTATCAGTTTGTTAATTAATATTCAAAAGCGTTTGCCTGTCACAGCCAATCAAAGTTGGCAACGCACCAAAAAACAGCATGTGAACCTATACTCTATGTAACCAAAGAACCATACAGTAAAAAGTTGGGTAATTTGGTACACTTATTCTCCCTGAGCCAATGACCACTTACCTCAATTTCCAGACCCCAGAGCCCAAAACTCCAGCGCCACCAACAGGTCAAAATTCATCAATTTTTCAACAACATTAATGCAAATAACTCTAAAATGCTTAGACCTATCAAGCTGAAACTTGCTCAGTACATTAACGCAATAGGTATAGCCCCACCCACCAATTAACAAGACTTTTCCACAAACGCTGTAGCGCCACCAATAGACCAAGGTCAAAACTTTCAAAAAGTTTCACAGGTCAGAGATTTCATCCGATTCTCACCAAACTTGTCACACATGACCTTCAGACAAGGCCACTCAAAACTTATCACTTTGTTAATAAATATTCATAAGCGTTTGCCTGTCACAGCCAATCAAAGTTGGTGACGCACCAAAAAACAGCATGTGAACCTATTCTCTATGTAACCAAAGAACCATACAGTAAAAAGTTGGGATATTTGGTACACTTATTCTCCCTAAGCCAATGACCACATACCTCAATTTTCAGACCCCAGAGCCCAAAACTCCAGCGCCACCAACAGGTCAAAATTCATCAATTTCTCAACAACATTAATGCAAATAACTCTCAAATGCTTAGACCTATCAAGCTGAAACTTGTTCAGTGTATTAACGCAAAAGGCATAGCCCCACCCACCAATTAACAAGATTTTTCCACAAACTCTGTAGCGCCACCAACAGACCAAGATCAAAACTTTCAAAAAGTTTCACAGGTCGGAGATTTCATCCGATTCTCACCAAAATTTGCACAGACAATCTTCAGACCATGACTTATCATTGCATTGCTTTATGGAACAATTGACGGAAGTGCTCGCCTGTAACAGCCAATCCAATTTGGCGGCGAAGCCGCCACACAGGAAGTGAACCTATATCTCTGCAAGGCTTTCACGTATCAAGACCAAACTTAGAACATGGTCTCAGAACCCAATTAAGAGAAGCCTCAACAACTTTGGTGCCCATTGACAACTGTGGGGGCGCTATAGTAACAGGAAGTAGGCTCATATCTCAGCGATGCTTACACGTATCGAAACCAAACTTGGTATATGGACTTGGGACCCCACCCTGAGGACGTACAATACATTTGGTGCACTCTGACCACTAGGGGCGCTATAATTAGTAAAACTTTCTCGTATCAACACCAAACTTGGTACGTGGACTTGTGAGCACATCCGGAGGACCTTCACTAAATTTGGTGACGTTTGAACACTAGGGGCGCTATAATAAACAACACTTTCACCTATCGACAACAAACTTGGTAAGTGGACTTAGGAACACATCCCAAGGACACACACACAAAAACAAAAAAAAATAGAAATTAATTTTGCCTATTTTCTTCACATCCACTCTCTCTCTGTCTCAAACCCAGACACAAGCACACACACCCTCCTCTATGGTGGTCGAGGGGGGGGGGGGTTCCATTTGCACACGCCCACTCTCCCATGTCATGTCTTTTGACCACTAGGGGGGTGCTATAATCACAGGAAGTCAGCTTATTTTTCATTAATGCTTTCATCTCTCTCTCTCTCAAACCCAGACACAAGCACACACACCCTCCTCTATGGTGGTCGTGGGGGGGGGGGTTCCATTTGCACGCGCCCACTCTCCCATTTCATGTCTTTTGACCACTAGGGGGGCGCTATAATCACAGGAAGTCAGCTCATTTTTCATTAATGCTTTCATCTCTCTCGCTCTCTAACCCAGACACAAGCACACACACCCTCCTCTATGGTGGTCGTAGGGGGGGAGGGGTTCCATTTGCACACGGCCACTCTCCCATTTCATGTCTTTTGACCACTAGGGGGGTGCTAGAATCACAGGAAGTCAGCTCATTTTTCATTAATGCTTTCATATCTCTCGCTCTCTCACCCAGACACAAGCATGCACACCATCCTCTATGGTGGTCGTGGGGGTGGGTTCCATTTGCACACGCCCACTCTCCCATGTCATGTCTTTTGACCACTAGGGGGCGCTATAATCACAGAAAGTCAGCTCATTTTTCAGTAACGCTTTCATCTCTCTCTCTCTCTCTCAAGCCCATACAAAAGCACACAAATACTCCTCTATGGTGGTCACAGGGGGAGGGGCGGAGGGGGGGTCGTCTTTCCAAATTTCCAAAGCTTGGCCCCCACATTGCTGCTCGCAGCTTTAATTTATGCATTATTATTGCAATAAGACTTCCTGAAGTAAGAAAATATATTTCTATTGCAGTCGCTGTGAGAGGATCTAGACCAGCTAATAGGATTCAGTAATCTCTGAATTGCTTCATTTGGCTGAAAAATTAAAGACAATTAAAGACTAGCAATGACATGCAGTTGACAATGCATCAGCTTGGGAATCCATGTCACTACACTCATTAGTAGCGCATTGTCAGTCTCCCAATTCAATTAACGTGGTTCAATTTAACATGGCAAAACAATCTTTGTGTGTGGCATTTCTCTGACCCTAACAATTACACTACAACAAGCCATACAACATTTGCTGTCAACAACATGCAGCCATAACAACAAACTGAAAAGCCTCCCCCCCAAATAATTAGACATATTTAGCAAACAACGACTGATCTCCCACGTTGCATAATGGCGTTAGTTCCCCTCTGCCTGCGTCGCACTGCAGGCGGGCGTGACCGAGGGTACAGGGGGCAGAACCTGGCGTCTTCAAATGCTCATGTCCCAAGATATTTACTGACAACAAACAAACCGCAGCAGCAAGAAGTTCCTCTATTAATTAATCGCTTACACAATGTGATGTGACAGGGGCTGGTGCAGGCGGGGGCGGTGGTGGTGGGGGGGTGATGGTGGTGGATGGAGGAGGGGGTTGGTGGATTGAGGGAGGCAGTGGGTGAAGGGGGGGAGGGGGGGTAGTGGGGTACGGGCACGCAGCCGCACACAAACACACACACTCGTACACACACACACACACACACACACACACACACACACACACACACACACACACAGTGCAGTGCGGCTCCTGAGCGGATTGTTTCCTGTGGAGGCTGGGAAAGGCACTTAAAGAGGAAGAGTCAGGGCGCATGAGGATCACGCGGCCTCGCCAGTGCCCAGGGACTGCACGGCTCATGAGCCAGGCACAGAAATAAAGAAATAAATAAGAACACATTAAGACATTTTAAATACCCACAACTCCTCTGCTACGCCCACCGCCCCTCCACTGAAGGCACCACCACACACACGACACACACACACACACACACAAAAAGGCAAGTGTCACGTGAGGAAATGACAAGCCATTATGAGATGTCGTTTTGTATGTGTGTACGTGAGTGAGTGTGTTTTCTTGTTTGTGTGAGTGTGTGGGTGTACGGGTGGGAGAGTTTGTCTTCTTGTGTGTGGTAGTTTGTGTGTATTTGCTGCCCTTTTATGTGTTTTCTTGTGAGTGTACCTGTATATGTACTAGCAGCCTGTGTGTCAGTGTGTATTTTCTTGTGTATGTGTGTCACCCCTGTATGTGTATATGTGTGTGTTTTCTTCTGCTTGTGTGTGTGGGTGTGTACATGCCACCAGTGTTTGTGTATATGTGTACTGTAAGTGGGACTTTTCTTGTGCGTGTGTGTACTTCCTACCTGTGTGTACTGTATGTGTGTGTGTGTGCGTTGAGTTGTGAGTGTATGTGTGTGTGAGAGAGTTGATATTGTGTGTGTGTGTGTGAGAGTTGTGTGTGTATGAGTGAGTTGTGAGTGTGTTGTGTGTGTGTGTGAGAGAGTTATGTGTATAAGAGTTGTGTGTGTGTGTGTGCTTTTTCTTGGTCGTGCATGTTATTTACGCTGGGAATGAGTGTTGTTTTGCGCTGCTCTAATGCCTACAATAAGATAATAGATAGCAGTGCTGACAGCTGCAGCTGGCTTAGTCGAAGTTGAAAGAAAAAAAGAATCTGGGTTACAGAAAACTGTAGCGGGGTTTCGGCTTCAAAGGTGCACTTCTCAAAACAGGGAAATATGATAACCCAAAGTCTATATTTTTCAGCAATATTTTGCTCTGCTCAGGACATTTGAAAAGATTGTTTACTTAAACGGACAGCTGTTTTTTTAGTAGCCTACAGGTAGAATGATGGGTGGCATTATAGATGCAGTAAAATAAATCTGGATATTGATACTAAATTGAACTGAACCATCGCCTCAAAACAGCTGTACCTTCTTCAGTTGTACACTGTCTTCAGATCATCTCAGCAGTCAAAATGAAAACACTGCTGAGCAGCCATTACATCAAAAAAGGGAAAACACAGTGGTCAGGGCAGTTCATACTCTCTGAACGAGCTTACTGTATATCAGTTGTGTCACATAATTTGGAACAAGTGTGATCAATTTGGAGTAGTTGTGTTTAGTATGACATCTGTGCGGTGTGCACTATTGGTGTTTACCTTTTGCCACTTGTAGTTCCCATTATGCATCATAAGTGCGTCACAATGCAAAATGTGACTTTTTGCATGGAATGTTTTTACAAAAAGAGCCTATGCTATGAGATATGCAAATTGTGTTTCACATGTGAAAACTGTTGAAGGTTTTACAAAAAGGGGGTTCGATTCAAGAAATGTGTTCAGGCAACTGAGAATGGAGTTTAGTGTTATGAAAGTAATTGTGATAAATTGTAAATTATATTTTTATTGCATGTATATTGACCAATTCTTTACATTTTGACCCAAGATTTAAGGAAACGTCTTCTGGCTCACCCACATCTGTGTGGCATCCAACAGATTTTCCATGTTGGTTCATGTAGGTCACACTTATCTCAAGAGGCTATTCTTAGTGCGACCGTATGGCTGGATGTTCGTGGAATTTTTCGGCCCAGCTGCAGATGGGTCCTTGGGTGTCTGGAAGCAGCAGCCTCCCATCTGGACCCAAAGCAGGCCTCGCGCCCACCGGGTTTCTCAAACCGGATGCGAGAGCGGAAGCTCGACTGCTCTCAGATCAGTTATGATGATGCCCTCAGATAAATAGCTTAGTCTTGACTGAATAATTGACTTGTCTCTGAGAGCCGTAAAAAAAAAAAGGAAGTAAAAATCCACACAAGAACCGGCAGCTCCTGTTCTCTGAGCAGCTATGAAACGAATCTATAATACTCGGAATCGGCAGAGGGTTTGCATACACTGTTCCTATGTAACACACTGCCACAGCTGAATTGAAGTGTTCCCTGGCTGAAATGTATGGAGTCAGTTGCATCATCTAATACCCACTCTCTCTCCAGAAGGGATTCCCTTGGCCTCTTTCATGAGATGCAGAATCCAGGCAATTGGCTGCGGAACAGCTCTACGGCAATCATATCAATGTACACTTAAATGAAATCACATGAAAACACCAAAAGAGACTCATCTCGGGCCTAAACACTTCTCCCTCTGCTCGTTACGTACGGTATATATTTATATATTTTCTTTCCCCCTCAGCCCCGCCGCGCGCTCGTCTACTTCAAAGACGCACGCGTCCCATTCCTCCTGACGGCCAGCATATGGGCTCCTTCCCAGAGCGAGAGGCCTGCCTGATGGAGAGCAGTCCTTTGGGTGCTTCAGTCGTGGCTGCAGCTGTGTGAGGACTGCTGCTGCTGCTGCTGCGGTTGCAGAACACACACACATACACAGACACACACTCTCATATAGCCATATATGCACACACACACACACACACACACAAGCAGACACACACACACACACACAAACACACACACAGACACACACACACACACACAAACATACACATACAAACACAGACAGAGACACACAAACACAGACACGCACACTCACAAACAAACACACACATACTGTATACACCAGTACACACACTCACACACATATACAAACACACACACGTGTGTGCACACGTTGCACAGAGGCGCAGCCAGGGGGACCTAATGAGGGTCGTAATCAGCCGTTCATTAACTCATCCGCCACGCCGAGCCCGAGACGTGCCGCGCCGTGCCGCTCCGCGCGCCACACGAAAGCTTCACCCGCGCGGCGCCCGCATCCTCCCCGGGCACCGCTCTCCTCTCTGGCGCTTTCATGTCTGGGAAGCAGAAGCAGACAAATAAAGCTGCCTTTCAAGCTCCAGCATCTCTCTTTCTCTCTCTCCCTCCATCTCTCTCTCTCTCTCCCTGTGTCTATGTTGTCTTCATTATTAATAGGTGTTCCAGTGACACGATTCACGGTTTGTCCATGGAGGGTTTTTTTTTTTCCTTTGTGGAGAAGACTTGAAAGTGATGAATTTTAGTGACTCCATTCTTCTATTAGCTCAACTCAAGCATTACAGACAGGAACGTCTCTGTAAAGAATTGTTCTCCGATACCCAAACAGTTGGCTGTGAGGAATCACTGCTGTTGTAGAGGGTTTTGGAAAACATCCCATTTGGACCAGCGTAAGGGGAGTTAGTGTGTCTAAAAATATCATCAAGATCTTAAAAGAAAATGTATAATTTCTCTTCGGGGAAAAGATGCCAGATTTACTTAGTGTTACATTGTGGTCTCACCCTTCTGTGAACCTAAAATTAACATTAAATGCTGATCCATTCAACTTTATATATAAATATAATATAATTAGATCAATATACAGTAATTTGGACTGACACTGGTTAACTTTGGCTGTAGACCTCAATGAACGTAGTACATGTGAGCTGGCAGCACCAGGCTGGCCCAAATAGCATCTGATGCTGGATGCTCAGATAATCCGGCCTAATACACCTATCCTTTGGGAAAGGGCTGTGAATGATAAGATTAGGTTTCGGGCCAAGCCAGGACAAAATCTCACCACAAGGCCTAATCGGGACGAATTGACATTATATTACAGAGTTACACTCGCAAAAAGTCATCTGTGTCGAACAGCTGCCAAGGTTGCCTGCCAAAATGACATAACGGGGTGATAATTGAGGGGCGAGAGCTCCACAGACACTCAAATCTGCTAAAGTGAGTGGGTCGGAGACGTGCCAAAACGCGGGATCGTGCCGATGTCCTAATTAGACGTATCTTTGCCGGGAACCTAATTCCATTAAAGAGCGTCTTCTTCTCGAGGCGACCACACGTCGTCGACAATGAGGCCAGCGCGATGTGATGGCGCTTAGTCGACACAATAGCGGGACGCTCAGAGAGATAAGCTTGACCCGCAGGCCAGTGTAAAACCCTCATATCTGTCGGGGGCGGGAGAGAGAGCGGCGCGAAACGGAATCAGCGTCAGTGTGGCGAGTGACTGACTCTGACGTTCGAGAACTCGTGAGAACAGTCTCTCTCTCGCTCTCTCTCTCTCACTCCAGTCAGTGGTTCTCGCAGGTTACTTAGGTGAGTGATGAGAGCGAGAGCGACAGAGAACGTCCGGTCCTATTTCACACTCACGGGTCACCAGTGTCAGACTTCACACATATCTCAAAGGTGAGGCGGCGCACAATGGAACCGGCGGAACGTAGCATTCTTTGATGTTCCCCCTGTGCGCCTTTTGAGAACCGCAGCTGGACGCATGTGCTGCGCTGCAGAATTCTCATCTCTTAGGAGAGTGTGGAAAACATTTAGAGATTAATTCTCGAATCTGACGGTTTTAAAAGACGTTAATACCCTGTCAGCTTTGACAGATATATATGCACAATAAGAGCTGGTATTAAACGTCTCGAGAGCTTTCTGATATTTTTTTTACGGGTCTACATATTCCATAAGCACTTGCAGTGAGGGGGGGTCACGGCACTACGGAAGTGGAGATATCAAAACTGCCGAGGCATAATCTCCCATGGTGCAGACATCTATCCTTGCTCTTACATTGACTTTTTAGATGGGGGGGTCAGATGAGTTCAGCTTTTTACTGGTTGGGGATCAGCTCCGGGCGAATGTTAAATAGGGCTGACATCAGCCAATAACCACATCTGACGGTCATCCCTTGCGATGCTTCCCCCATTATCTATCCCTCTCCTAAAAGCATACAGTACACCCCTTTCTTCCTCACACACTTTCAATCTCTGTCTGTCTTTCCCTTTTGCTTGATCCACACCTCTCCCTATCTGCCTGCCTCACACGCACGCACGCACACACACACACACACACACACACACACACACGTAAAGCAGTCTCTCTCCTCTCCCTCTTCCTGCCCCTCCTTGCCTCTAACATAACCTCTGCAGTTACCGCGGCGACCCCCTGGCAACGGTCACATCCCACATCTGCTGCCGTCCAATCACGTCATCTAATCAGGACGGTGGCCCCGGTGCCTCAGGAGCCTCGGCCCCAACAGAGCTCCATTGGTATGAATTCACTTTCCCCTTTCATTTCCCCCCCGATTTTTTTTTTTGTCCAGAGTTCTCTTCTCTATGTTTTTGCCAAGCAAATCATCCGTATAATGCGATGTCCACTGGTGTGTTAAAAGCGTTTTGTTGCACCCCCTGATCCATGCTGGCCAGGGCAAGAGCTGAACCGTCTCGCTCCCTCGTCCTCTCCCCCCCTCCTCCCCCTGATACGCCGGGCCGGGCTCCTGTTATTTTTAGGGGGCAGGGGGAATGGCAGGCCAGCTGAAGCAGTGACACGTGTCACAGAAAGGTCTCTGATGAGCTTAACTTACTGTTTCACTGCAGCCTCCGGCTCTCGCTGCTCCCATACACAGTTTTGTGTGTGTGTGTGTGCGTCTACGTCTGTGTGTGTGTCTGTGTGAACATTTGTGTGTGTGTGTGTGTGTGCATCTACAGTATATGGCTTTGTGTGTGTGTGCCTGTGTGTGTGATTGTGAGTCTGTGAGCATTTGTGTGTGTGCGTTTATATGGCTTTGGGTGTGCCTGTGTGTGTGTGCAAACATTTGTGTGTGTGTATGTGTATTGGCAAAGTTTTACATTAGAGGCAGGGCATCTTTCTATCGCAAATATATCAAAATGAGGATAAATAGAGAGACAAAATCAGATATTCCCTGCAGTGGAGCAAATAGATTCAAAAACCTGCCTCCCAAAAATCACATCAAAAATCAAAGAGGGCCACACGGTGCAGGAGGGCTTTTAAAATTCTCTTTCACCAAGATTGTTCAAAACTCCAGCGAGTGTTGGATCTGCTCTGCGGAGGAGATCTTCAAACGAAGGAAGAGTTGGAGCTGCACCTGCTTGGAGGGAACGTCCCATTGGCTCACAGGCCTATGCTCGGGGGACGCGATTGGTCGAGCCCTGCCCCATACGTTTTTTGGGTCTCGCCCCTACGGTGTGCGGAAAGGGGTCTTCCAATAAGGATGTGTAACGCGGGATGGGATAGATGGGTTGAACTCATTGGCAGTGTGGGAGAGTCTCCCTGTTGTGTCGATGCGGTAATGGGTGCCAGCTGTCAGGGTCTTTGTGCTCCGAGCTGTGCCAAGCCTGTGCCAGCCACGGGCTGCTTTCATTCCACGCCGCGGCGCGCACCTCCTTTAGATTCATTTGGGCTCTCTCTCTCTCTCTCTCTCTCTGTCTCTCTCTTCTTTTTCAGTCACTGAACTGAGAGAAGTGACAAAAGCAGAGAGGGAGAGCAAGAGCGAGAGAGAGAGAGAGAGAGAACAGAGAGCAGGAGAGAGAGAGAGAACAGAGAGCAGGAGAGAGAGAGGGAGAGAGGGGGGGTGTGTGTTCAAAGGTCTGTCTCAGCATAGAGGCGCATCTCAGTGCATTTTGTAGGCGATTACAAATTTAGCTCTCCTCCGGCTGCTGGTGGCTGAGGCGTGCTGTTTGTTTAAACTTGCGCAGCGCTCTAAACGAGTCATTTTCACACAGGCAACCGTCCAGCCCCGCCGATGCTCGGACGGGAGACAAGGGCTGCGTGTGAGAGATGCGAGCTGTCACTGTCCGGCAGTGTGTGGGGAGGTTGGTGGGGACACACACACAGAAACAACGGCGTTTGGGGTGTGTGTGTGTGTGTGTGTGTGTGTGTGTGTGCCACACTACAAACGCAAACAACACTGAGGGGGTTTGGCAGACCCTTTGGAAGACTCCATGCCCCAGCTCAGACTCTCTTTAAAATGCAGCGTCTCTCCTCTCCTCTCTTCCCCATTTCTCTCTCTCTCTTTCTTTCTCTCTCCTTCTCCTCTCTCCCAGAGGACACCAAGGGCCCTTTTGCGCTGTCACGTCTTACGTAAGTCTTGAGCTGTTTTTCCCCAAACATGTCAGTGAAGAGGCAGAGATAGTGAGGCCTGCGTGTGGCTCCGGGCAGGACCATATGGTGCTCTGTCTCTCTCTCTCTCTCTCTGTCTTCCTTTCTTTCTTTCTCTCTCTCTCTCTCTCTCTCTCTCCTACGCTCTCTCCCCCCTCTGCGCTCGCGCTCCCTGCACACTCCGGCCCCTGAGCCTCCAACCTTCAGCTCTGTCCCTCCCGATGAGAGCTGATGCCCAGTGCCTGACAGGCGCGGAGCTACTTAATACCCGAGCCTGACAGGCCGTCAACAGCGGGCAGCGAGCAACAGCCACGGCGGCGGTGCTGGTGGTAGTAGGTAGAGGAAGAGGAGGAAGAGGAAGAGGAGGTGGTGGGTGGCCTTTGTTTTAATGCCGTAGGTGGGCGTTTGTAAAGTACCGGCGCATGACAGATTGATTGCCTGTAAAGCACTGCCTGTGCGCCCACATCGAGAGACGGATATAAACTGAGAGAAGAGAGAGAGAGAGAGAGAGAGAGATGGAGCCAGAGAAAGAGAGGAAAAGAGGACATGATCACTTGAGGGTGGATGCCAAATGAGAGCAACAAAGAGATCAACAGGAAGGTGGAAAGGGGAAGAGAGGGAAGAGAGAGAGAGAGAGAGAGAGAGGGAGTGGGAGAAAATGGTAGAAGCAGTAAGTAGAGGAAAAAGATCAGGTGACAGAAATCTGTCTGCCTGACTGTCTTGAATTGGGAGAATACATGCATACGCGCATGTATATTTCATACATATTATTATATAACACAACATATATACTGTATTATGCAAGATATCACTATAATGAGGTGCCCTCATCGGGTAGCACTCTGTGGAGTTTGCTCTCGTGTACCTGCCTGTCAGATACTGAAATGCAGCCGTGGTGTTCCCAAGGTCCAGAGTTCATGATGGATTAGCAGAGTATCCAGAGACAGAACTGAATACACAGAGAAAATGTGAGAAATTGTGGTTGCCAGATTGATGGATTGAAACGGAGAGCGTGGGTTAGTTAGTGAGGGAGCAGTGTATGAGAGAGAGAGAGAGAGAGAGAAAGAGAGAGAGAGAGGGGGGGGAAGCAGTGTATGAGAGAAAGATAGAGAGAGACAGACTCTGAGAGAGAGAGAAACAGCACGGTTGCCAAGTTGATGGATTGAGCGAAGAAGGGAGTGGGACAGAGAAGGGAGGATGGAGAGAGAGAGGGAGAGAGAGTGGGTTAGTTTGTTATGGTGACGGAGAGAAATGAAGTCAGGGGGAAACAGTGTGGTTTCCAAGTTGATGGATTGAGAGGAGAAGGAGGAGAGAAACACAGGGAGTATTGTAGGAGAGAGTGAGTTAGTTTGAGAGTAAAGTTGGAGCTGGTGTTGGATGCCGAGGACAAGTGGTTGCCAGGCGGATAGGCAATGATTTTTCATGAAATTGAAAATATTTGTTTTTTTATTATGTTTGGCCCTGAGAAGGAATAGAGAGAGAGACAGAAGGAACTGAAGAAAGAAAGAAAGAAAGACAGAAAGAAAAAGACAGAAAGAAATGGAGACATGTATGTCAGTATCCCAGTGTCTGGCTGAGTCTCTGAACAGGGTGTTTCATAGGTGTAACGAGAGTGATCGTAACCCACCTGTTCAGAGATCCGACATCTCCCGTCTGTGCTCCCAAACACAATCCCATCCCAGCGCATTTCAATTATTCATCCTGCATTTCCTTTGTTATGGCGCTGCCCGTGTTGCGGAATTGAGCATTTCTTATGGGATAACCTGTTTTTCCTGACATCATCTATTTCCCACTTCAAAAGCAGAGGGCAGCCTCCAGGTGGCCACTTCACAGGTAAAACTTCTCCTTCCAGTCAGGCATTCCTTGAACAATGCACAAAACAGCGGCCGTCCGGGCTAAATATATTCTGCAATTATTTAAAAGCAGCGCATCCATCGGAGTAATCCCTCTATTTTGAGCTGATATGTGTTTCTTACCGCACTGCATAATTCAACACTGCTCTGCAACCCAATTGCAATCAGACATGGAGCAGCATAAACTGCGCTGTGTTTTTCCTCTGAGGTACAGTAATGAAAGTCTGTAGATGATCACTCAATACTGTATAATTACAGCTCATTCAACCCAGAGAGCCTCTCATAAGATCGGTGGACTCACAGCATTAAAGCGACATCAGAGGAGGAGAGAGGAGAATGAAGCATCGCAGGACTAGGGCTGGAGCTGGAAGGTTGAGCTACTCATCAGGCACTGTATTCAACTTTAATGACTTCGTGTATGAACCAGAAGTTGCATGAATGCGTCTATAAAAACATATTGCCCACAGTAACTGCATTCAGATGTTCCACAAAAGTCATAGTTATATTTAGACCTACTTTATCTAGGGCTATACTGAGACGAAAGGTATAGCCTCCCTATACAATAGACATATAATAAAGTCAGCCAGGAGACAGGCTGGTTGGCAGAGGTGGAAAACTCCAATCTCCAAAAGTAAAAATCCAATCATGTTTTGGTTCTACCTGTTAACACAGGTGATCTCATCAATTAGCTGCACCTCTGGGTGAAGAGTTGTGCTAATTAGAATCGGCTGATTTAAATGCATGGTTGGCACATAGAGTATGTGGTAGGACTTTTACTTTCTGATGCTGGACTTTTCCACCTCTGCTGGTTGGTTCCCACCTCCATGCTACTCTACTGTATGTCCACCAACACTTCCTTGTTAAGGAGTTGTACTAGTAAACTGCACACTATGCAGCAGTAGGCCATTACTGTGCAATGAGTTTTCTTCACCTTTTCCACTTCCTTCACCGGCACCCCCTGTCTTCATCTGCTTGGGCTGCATGTGCATATGGGGTGCCTCTCATGTAAAGTTTATATGTCCTCCCTCGCTCCTCGAGCCTCGATCCTCACTGATCTACATAAAGAAAGATAGACGAAGGGATAGACTATCGTTGTTGCCGCCCCATCATTCTTTATGTAGATCAGTGAGGATCGAGGCCCAAGGAGCGAGGGAGGACGTATAAACTTTACATGAGAGGCACCTATGGTGTTAGGTCAGATCATTAGCAGCAGTAGCAGTAGCATTCATGCAGCAGAAGCCACAGTGCATAATAAGTCAGCATAAATCCTCCTTGAAACCACGGCGACAGCTTGAGCAGATCTAGCGCACCAAGTCCTCATACTGCCACAAATAAAGCCTGACACATCCCCAGAGTTTCCTGATTGAAATATGTATATTGCATTACCTCATTGTTTTCTTTTTCTTGGAGGCCTCTGTGCTGGCTTTGTTGACGTCTCAAACTGATCCAGCTGTCAATTCATCCCCTCGTTTACAGCGCGCAGACGGGGGGGGGGGGGGGGGGGGGGGGCCTTTCCTGGGAAAGCAATCATTAGTGAAATAAACCCCACAAAGCACATGAGCCGCCTTGTGATTCGGAGTTCATTTTTAGTGCTGGAGCTTTTTGACGCTCTCATTTAGAAAGATAGAGATGTCAAATGCCAGCGGAGGATTCTCGCAGGAGCGGTAGGAGGAAAAAGGAGGCGCACAGAGAGAAAAGCAGCTCCCTGGCTAAAGAGTTCACCCCGAGTTTGGAGGGGGGGCGACATGAAAGGCTGAAATGTCCTTGTTCTGAGTTTGTGTAAAGTGCAGAAAAAGAAGTGCTCATATTCCACACTTGACCTAATTTTTCAGCTCCACGCGAAAAACTTGGTGCTGGCTGAGATCGTGTATTCTGTTTGTTGTCATGGGTACAGCAGTTACAGTGTACAGCTGGGTTTTGTCAGGCCGAGGGAAAACTACATGGGGACTAGTAGGCTAACTTCTGTACAACGATCAATAAATAACGTGCTAGCACAAGCAAAATGAACGAATCTTTAGCCATTGTATTCTGCTGTGAGGAGCTAATTAATTTATTAAGAATGAGAGGCCTTGCTATCAAAGCAAAGCTAGTTTTAAAAAGCCCTTCCCGGGAGGGAGAAAAAGCCTGTTAGTATGATAAGCCTATAATCTCTTTAAAACACAGTGTCTACAAAGCTCTGGAGAACTTGTACGGAATATAATAGCCGCAATGATATGACTGCAGAGTTCATGCATTTAAAGGCTGTAGAGGAGCACTCATGATCTGACCTTTCTAAGCCTATATGAACAGTACAGAAGCTCATGTTTGGGCCGTACGATTGCTTGAACCATTGAAAAAGCTCTTTCAATTGCCTTTAACCGGTCAGAATAGTCATGTAGCTCTTTAAAAGTACAACTGGCCAATTTAATAGGAAAAAGCCTGAATTATCTAAAGGGTGAACTAGCCTGTCTCCGCTAGACCACATTAGTAGCCAGTTCTGCAATAATGTCTTGAAATAATGAAAAGTGTAGACCAAAATCTCTGTACAGTTTTCTGTACTGCCAGTTGGTGAGCTGCATGAGAGTGTTTTAGGTTAGGGGTGGGCTGGGAACAGAAGCCAGCCTGGTAAATGACATTAGTTCAGGACCTAAGATCAGGGCGGCCTGGGCAGGGGTGGGCAGAGGTGGTGTGGGTGCAGGAGGGCTTGATGGGTACTTGCATAAGATGCTCTTTGAGGTTCAGCAGCACTGCTGCACCTGTTTAGTATTCTGTCCTGCTCCTTCAAACAGCTTCCTCCATTATTTCAATTTCTGCATCCGCTGTTTCATCTGTGCTCCTGAACATGATTGTTTTTATATCATTACCATCCTTGCCAGTACCACCAACACCAGCAACAATTAAGCTACTTATAAAGCAACAATTAAGCTACTAATAAAAGTAAAATGGACACCATACCTATGTTGCTAACAGTAAACATATTGTGGTTAATGTTAGATTATCTCACTTTAGGTATACCGATGGTTGCACTTTGCTAACTGATGACACTGCATGTTTTCAAGAAAATTCACATTGAGAGTAGGCACTGAAGGGAACTGCACTGTTTTTCCTCAGCGAAAAGTCTACAGTTGTGCAAGCTAAGTCTGAAAGACGGGGATTGGTCATGGTGAATTTATCATTAAGAGCACTGTACCTGTTTTGCCAGTCTCTTCAACATCAACCACCAGGAACAGAACATCAAAGAAAAGGTTAAAGATTCTGTATCGTCCACACAGGGAAGCTTCTTACTTCCACAATGTTGTTTCACACATTCTCTTCACTTCCTTTACAGTCTCTCCATCTGCCCAAAAAACACCAAATGTAAGATGATAATAGCTTGATAATAGATGATAAAAGTATTTGCCAGGCTGGGTACCCTACTTTCTGAAGTGTCTTTTTCAAGGATTTTTGTGGATTTGGAAGTGGAAATGGATTTTTCCACTTGGCATGTCCCAAAAAATTCCCCATGGTCTATCCTTGCCTAGTTTAGGTGATGACAAAGAGGAGACATTTCAGCGGCACGGCTGCTGGGAGGGAAGTTGGAAAGGATTCTGCATTCTGATCTTTCATTATGCATTCTATTCATGGAATCATGGAAAACTGAGCAGGAGTTAGGCAGGGAATTATTAGGGAGGAAAGGAGGTCAAGATGTATTTTCGTACTGCAAGGTTCTGGTGCTTAACATTTCTGCACACTCAAATGTACCAGTGAGGATACCCCTGCCCAATTTCAGCAAGGTCTCTCTGAAAAGTATTTGAAAGACATTAGCTATTAATGCACTTAGAGATTAACTAGAAAACTAAGATGAACTGTGCAGTGTGCATGATTGGCACTTTGAAACAGCCACCAAAAAATGTGATATTAGCCTATTTGGACCCGGTGCAGATAGGGGGTCATCCTGCAAACAGCTGGAATGCTGTGTGGAAATGTAGCAAGCTGAGCAAAGGCTGTATTGAGGGAGTCAGATATGAAAGCAATTCTTTAAGTCTCAAGGGTTTCACCTTCATGTCTAAACAGACTCCTAGCAGAGAGTACTTTAATAGCAGCGAAAGGTTTCAATAGCTGAAGAATATTTGATTGTATTTCCTCTCAGTGCATTAATCACTTTAGAGATTGTTAGCTCTTTTGGCGTTTTACCGGACAGGTTGTAATTTGCAATTAGCTCCATCATCATCCATCAAGTCTACGATCAAACAGGAGTGGCCCCCTTCATCAAAAGTCCTCGCTCTACCAATGACTATAGATTAGTGTTTCCCCTCCTACTAAACTGCTGAGCTAAAGCAAATTGGTATGCTGGGCCTCTCTCCCTGGTGCAAGTGTGCACTACCCCTTCTGAAGAAACTTTGAAGGGTTCGCTAATATTAATCTACCAAGTGAGAGGATGTCAAACCAATCAAATCTAAGATTTGCTGTGGCCTGAGGGGTGTATGTCAGGGCTTATGCCATCATAAGTAGGCTACTAACACAAGACCATTGTGGGCTAGAAGAAAACCTGACAAATAGGCTCTTGACTGCAATTGGAGTAGAGCATGTCTTTCACTTTATCTTGTGGATGGGTTTAATTTGAAGAGCAGTGATGATTGTGGTATTCTCCTCTTTTCGGAGGCTGGGGTGGGGGTGTTGGCACAAAGTACAATTTTGTGAATGGGTCTGGGTGTCCGAGAGTGTCAGCACTCTGTCAATCCTGTATTTATCATGCAGCAAGATAATGATTTTAGGACTAGCGTTCACTAGCCCTCTTAGCATTATTCCCTGCTGTCTTTCTGAGCTTGGTTTGCTGTGTGCCACCTGCTGTAGTTCATAGATTTGTATTACAGTATATAATGTAGGTCCACTCTGTTCTTTTCTTCATCTATACTGTATATTTCCATCCTCTGTCTTACTGTAAACCAGGCCCACCTGTTGCCCCATGAATTCTTGGCCTGCAGTCTGATTAAAACAGCCACAATTTGCATATTGGAGCAAAGAGCCCTTCAGTCCTTCATCCTCAACAAATCCCCTACACCACCCCACTCCCCATTAATTAGTTATTAAATAATTCAATCAAATTTGAAGTACATTTTCTCAATAAATAATTGATTGTAGTTAAAACCTCTGGGTTGTATTTATATGTTTATTAAATGTGCATGTGACAGACTGTGTTTTTTGTGTATGAGTTTATTTTAAATGATATATGTTTTATTGAGTTCAGTTTTTGTATGCAGTCATTGATTTAAGTGATATCTTTATCTAAATCTATCTCATGAGGTCATGTTGTAATAAACAATGCGGTTTTGAATCATTCATTGTGGCTGTCCAAATTATTGTTCATTATGAATAATAGATATCCCTCCTAGGTGCAGGAGGTTGAGTGCATTTGGCTCAGTGCTGGGATGGGGTTAAACGGATTTTTAACTGTAGAGCATCAACATGGGAGGCCTGCAGCTTGTGCTAGTACAGTCATATCTGCAGTCAGCATGAAGAGGTATGGCATTCTGGCAGGCTGAAAGTCACCACAGTTGGCAGCTTCCAACCTCCCCCTTAGTCTAATTTAGAAATATCTCTAAAATGCAGCCTTGGGTTAGCCAAGCAGCTCACGAAATCGAGCTAATGCAACCCACAGGATGGAAGCTTCTAGTACTTGTCTGGTGTACCAAAGGCTAATGGGGAAACAATGTGACGTTATCTCTTAGCTAAAAGACTCTGCGTCAAATGAACTTACCTGTCCAATCTTCTCGTTTATTCCAACTATAATGATCAAATCAATATCAATATAGTCCGTCTAATAAGGCTCTCCCTCGTAGATTTGTGATATGGGCTAATTGTGAAATACGTGGAACAGCAAATGAAACTGCAGCCTGTGAAAACATAAGTGAGCTTGAGGCCAGTCAGGTTGCTAGTGCTCTCCTGCATTCTTCTCACACACATGCCTTTAAGGAATATACTTTATCACGCCATCGTCCAGATGGAATCCTTCCCAGTTTTCTGAGTAAAACATGGAAATTCCATTTGCATAAATAGCCTTTGAGTAATTATCTGGCATCTGTGAATAAGACTGCCTGCCAAATAAGGATTTAATAATACATGGGCTTTAAACATATCACGATGATTATTGAACTTATTATAACACACAAGTGTCTTGGAGCATGTTTCAAATCTGGATTTCTTGATGTTTGAAAAATCATCTGTCGAGTCAGCTCAGTGTGGTGTAATAACGAGGTTGCTCCTTTACGTCAGTGAGCAACCGCTTTAGGTCCGACAGCGAATGCTGCGTCTTCCTACCGTGCGCAACGGTGGCTCAATCTTCAGCGTTTCAGAGTTTACCGGGGACGCAACCAGTTGTTTCTACCGCCGTGGGCTTCAGTGGCGCGTCTTTACTTCAGAACCTGCACAAAGGATTTCTCATCTATAAAAATAGGACAATTTAACAGTGAAAAGGAAAAACATCTAGATGGCTGGGACATACTCCGTAAGCATATGTAGATGAGTGCGTCGTGATTTCTTGCAGCTGGATTGAATCTGGAAATGCCAACGAGTGCATACCAATAAATGTAAGTGGAAATTGCGTATTTTATTCTGTGACACCACTGAGATGCGGTTCTAAGTTCCTTCTAAATGTTTGTGTTGTAAATAGAAAAAGTAATTTGATTTACCATAATGTATCCCCATTAGTTGTTGATGACTGAATCAAATGCAATTTTCAAAGAGCACTAACTGCTTCATGAATCACGTACTGTTCGCATTCATTCATTGTTATGTAAGTTGAGAAGTGATAGTGCATATCACTCTAATGCGTGTGTCATCGGTGACTTGAACAATCACCATAGGTTGAGGATTGTTGTCTTTTAGACATTCCATTTTTCTTTTCATTTGGAGACGCAGGGATCGTTTTCACATTCATTCTTTGTTGCACAGCTATGGGCGGTGTACAGAGCGGAAACAACAGGTGCAGCAAGAGAAACAGTTTGGGATTAGGGATTGTTGGGAAAACAGACAGGACGTTGCGCAATTGTAGTTGGCATTGAAAACCATATACAACAATTGCCCAAACTTAGCCGTTACCTGTTGGTCAGTTTGTGCTTGTGGCGCTGTGGTGTCTTTGGAAACTCACTTGAGGAGATGCCCGGAGTGGTTATGGGGAGAATGTGTAACATAATTGAATTCATTCTGCAACATTAAACTGAGTGTAGATATTTTGTATTTATTTAACGCGCTTAACAATGAACATCGTCTTGGCGCCTTTGATTGACAAACATGTCAGTTGTGAGTTGTCAGCTCATTTAGACCTTTGAGACATTTGCAGTCTGACCTTAATGTGTCGACTGCAAGATGTCATGCCAAGTGCATGCTTGTCCTTCCAAGTGTCCTCTTGTAGGCCTACTATAATTCAAATATTTTAAAGTGCACATTATTTCCCCCCCACAAAGCACATGATGGGCAGTGCCAACTGTTTCAAAACAAAACAGCTCACACAGGGCTCTAGGATCCCTTGAGAATAGACTGGATAATCTTCATAGAAGTGCTGAGAACAATTTCCGACTAAAAAGAACAGAAGAAAAAAACAAACATACAACTGGCACGCTCTGTGAGACTGACCTCTCTTTCACATGTGTGGTTACTCTGTATAAGAGAAGATGAGGACACGACTTTTTATTTTATATTATCAAAAATGGATTATGATGGAAAGGATGATTACATGTCTTTCTTTAGCCTGTGGCGCCTGCTTAAGTGCTGCTTGCTTGCATTCAACTGGGGAAATATCCTGTTGATGCAGTGGATTGATAGACTTTGTGCTGAGTGATCTGACTTTGATATATAAGTGGATTTATATCTGTGTAGTGGATGTTGACAGTTTTATTTCCCCTCCTCAGCCCTGATTGGTTTGGGCTTTTTGGTGGGATAAATGAAAAAAAAAAAAAAAAACAGGATATTTCTTTTCTCCTCCTCCCTTTCAGTTTTTGACATACAGATGCAAACGGAAAAAGGCAGCGCTTTGGTTTCTTGATAGGACCGAGATGCTTTAGGAGTCCTTGTCTTTCCCCTGACCTAGATTTCTCCATTTCACTCGAGTCTTTTATTGTGAACGCCCCGTCAAAGTCGGCAGAGTCGAGCATGAAAAATTTACGGAACAAAAAGAAGTGGCGTGTTTGCTTTTAATGGCAGTCGGCGCTGGTGTCCCTCTTGCCTAATGAGTAGTGATGGGAGGAGGGGAGGATAAGGGAAGCGAACAGGTTGGGCTGTGGGTGTATCTGTTGCGTGATCATGGCTGCCTGGAACACCCGTGACCCCCACGTCCCAGGTGAATGACTGCGGAGATTGCCGGAGAGGCACCACCCTCCACCCCAACCGGCTCATTGCGTGATGGGTGAGATGAGCAGAGCCTGGGTCTCTCTGGGTTTATTTAATTTTTTTTCCTACCGTTTTTTTTCCGCTTCGTCTTGGCATTATTGGGCCCTGGATCCCAAGGTCCCCACTCGCTCGGAGACGTCAACTGTCACTCTTAATGAGTGACACCTCACTCCTTGGACACGGCCCCGTGGCTACAGTTGAGTCACATGCCAGTCCCCTCCAATGTTTTCTTAAGGAAATGGTGGAGGAGAAGAGAGTTAGTGACAGGCTGAAAAAAACAGAGAGAGAGAGAGAGAGAGAGAGAGAGAGAGAGAGGGAGAGAGAATGATTTAGTGTGAAATACATTGTAAGGATGACATTCAGTGCTTTAGGCTTAAAACATTTGAATAGTTGTACGTTAGAAGCTGGTGGCCTGAAAAAAGATGGCACCTGCACGTGCATATATGGTCAGTATGCACGAGTTTGATACAAAGTACTTGCAGCCCAGATCAAAGAGATCTACTCTGAGTAATAAGCAGCATTCATCTTTCTTGGAGAGGTACTGTACATTTCAAGTTAAAAATCAATGTGCAATTTCAAGTGACTATCAGTAGTGTATGTGTGTTTAGATGACATGGCCGATCTAATTGTGTCTGAAAATTTTATTTATAGTGTGGATATAACTAAGCCCCTATATATGTGTGTGTGTGTGTGTGTGTGTGTGTGTGTGGGGGGGGTTACGGGGCAGTACGAACAGGGGAGTGGACACAGGGCCTCAGGCCAGATGGCACATGCTTCCCAGCCAGGCATCTTCAACACACACACATACATACACACACACACACACACACACACACACACACACACACACACGCATACATACATACACCACGCACACGTCCTGCACACACACTCACTCAGGCTAAAATCAGACCAGGTCTTGCAGGAGGTCACTCACTCCAGAGATGTACATGGCATGTTGCCATCGCTGGGGAGGGATGTGTCAACCTCATAAAACATGCTCCCCCCCCCTCCACACACACACACACACACACACACACACACACACCATCAATATTCTATTTGTGCGTTTTTAATTATTCATCTCTGCCAGCCCGGCCATACCATTCCTACAACGCCCCATATAGATCCATAGATTAGAAAAACCTCTAGAACAAATGAGCTCTCTTGACTCCAATCGCCTACAGACTCCTCCAGCACAGTCTCCCACCCTCACCAAACTTGTCTTAACACTCACTCTCTCTCGTTTAGTTTTTTTTTTTTTCGGTGTCGCTGTGCTTGTAACACCATCTGCGTGCGCTTCAGATTATTCATTGGGAGCACTTAAAGTACATTTTCTCCCTCCCCTAACCACCTGCTGAGTTCAACAGCCGTGCCCCCAACATGGAACAGAGCTCGGAGAACAATGTGCCCCCCCCCCCCCCGCCCCCCCCCCCAGCCTTGGGATAATGAATAATGAAGGGAATCGAGAGAATCGTGGCTGGCGTCGGGGATGAGACAGCCATCATGTGTGGCACAACGCGTCGAGCGGGCAGCTGTGACAGAACCTCTAAGGCTGGCAGGGAACGACGGCCGCACTCTGCCGCAACCAATGAGATTGTGTTTGTGTGCGTGTATGCGTGTGTGTGTGTGTGTGTGTGTGTGTGTGTGTGTGTGTGTGTGTGTGTGTGTGTGTGTGTGTGTGTGTGTGTTGTATGTGTATGAGTCTGTGTGGGGGTTTGTATGTCTGCATATGTTGGCGTAAGTGATTGTCTGTGTGTGTGTGTGTGTGTGAGCGAGCGTGCGTGACTGTGCGTGCATGCGTGCCGTTCGTGTGGATCCAAGTACAGTCAAGCATGTTTAACGAGAGCGAAGGACACAGGAGGGAAAAAGTTGTCATATTTGGTGTGCATCAAAGGTTATTGTGCTTTTGAGTGTGTGTGTGTGTGTGTGTGTGTGTGTTTGTGCGTGTGCGTGTGCATGAGTTTTGGGAAAGTTTGTGTATTATGTGTGTGTTGTGTAGCCTACATATGAATGCATGCATACGTTGTGTGCACATTTTCTCTCTCTTTTTCTCTATGTGACAATGTTGGTGTAAGTGGTCTGTCTACACATGTGCAAGTTTGTTGTATCTGTATTTGTATGTATGTGCATGTGTGTGTGTATGTGTACGTGTTTGTGCTTCACGTGTGCGGTATGTGGACAGTTTTGTGTGTGTGTGTGTGTGTACGTGTTTGTGCTTCACGTGTGCGGTATGTGGACAGTTTTGTGTGTGCGTATATGTGTGTGTGTGTGTGTGTGTGTGTGTGTGTTTGTGTGTGTGTACGTGTATGTGCTTCACGTGTGCGGTATGCGGACAGGGGTTACCTTTTTCGACCCCAGGTGACTCAAGCCAGGAGGAGTGGAGAAGCGAAGGCTCGGTGGAGCTGCTGCTGAGTTTGAGAGCCGGTCTTATGGGAGCCCTGTCAACCTGGACTCATGACAGCACATGACGAGATGCCAGCCCTGTGTCTAAATTAGGCTCAGCACCACTGTGTGTGTGTTCACGTGTGTACTGTTCACATGTGTCAGATTGGGATTGTGTGTGTGTGTGAGAGATTGTGTGTGTGTGTGAGAGATTGTGTGTGTGTGTGTGTATGTGTGTGTGTGGATAGATAGAGAGAGAGAGAGCGAGCCTACAGTACTGTATGTGTCAGATTGTGTGTACGTGTGTGTGTGTTTGTGTGTGTGTGTGATAGATAGATAGATAGAGAGAGAAACTACGTGTCAAATTGTGTGTGTGTGTGTGTTTGTGTGTGTGTTTGCATAATGTGTATGTAAGTACGGCATATATAATATGGCCATGCAAACATATCAATTGAGCAAATCTATGCCAGTGGTTGATCGAGTTGAGTATAGCCTACATGTTTTGACATTATGTGAATCTGTGTGTCTGAGTGTGTGTCTGTCAGTGTCTATCTCAAGCCATATGTGTGTGTGTGTAGTTGTGTGTTCGCCTGTGTTTGTGGTGTGAGTGTGTCTGTGAGTGTCTATCCCAAGCTATGTGTGTGTGTAGTTGTGTAGGCCTGTGTGTGTGTGTGTGTGTCTGTGAGTGTCTATCTCGAGTTGTGTGTGTGTGTGTGTGTGTAGTTGTGTAGGCCCGTGTGTGTGTCTGTGAGTGTCTATCTCGAGTCATGTGTGTGTGTGTGTGTGTGTGTAGTTGTGAAGGTGTGTGTGTGTGGTGTGAGACCGGGCTATAGTCTGCCGCTGCTGGGCAGCTGCACGCTGATTCCCATTGCTGGAAGACTGAACACTGAGCAGCAAATTGGCCCAAATGTCTCAGAACAGCAGTCTTGAAATGGCAAGACCAGACACATGCTTGCACTGTATGACTGTTTCTCTCTCTGTCTCTCTGTCTGCCTCTCTCTCTCTTTCTCTCTCTCTCTCTCACTCTCTCTCTCTCTCTCTCTCTGTGTATGTGCTGTTGTGAGCTTTATGTTTCTCATGCGTATGACTGACCTTCTTTTTTTGTTTGTTTCAGTGCATTTGTTTGTGTTGTCCCCTGCACACTTACACATGAATGGCCATAGAAGTGGTTTGATGACTTTGATCATAAATATATATATGCAAATGTAGATCTATAAATACGCATATTTTTCTGTCTCTCTTATGCACACTGACACACACACACACACACACATACACTCACACACACATGTGAGTACATGTGCGAGTGTACATGTGTGTGCATACGTACACTCACACACACACACACACACACACACACACACACACAGTTACGTACACTTATTGGTGTTGGTAATATAGGTACAGTAGATAGCTTGATGGACTGTCAGTGAAAATCACTGTCGCATGGGAAATATGCTCATAGCATATACTGTGTGAGTGTATATGGAGGCCATGAATATATCTCTCTATACGAGTGTGAGAGGGAGAAATTGAAAATGCGCAGTGAGCAACACAGTGTGTCCCTGTCTGCACCAGTGACATCATTCCCCCACAGTGGAGCTCCGTAGCGGAGAGAGGCAGCTCCTCCTTGCCTCATCTATACGATTATCAAATGGCCGGGGTTGACACTCCGCCTCTGCCTGCTCCCTGTCAGTCTCTTCTCTCTATATATTTCTCTCTCTCTCTCTCTCTCTCTCTCTCTCTCTGTAGTCCCGTTTTGTTAATCTACCCATCCGAGGGGTGAACTAGATTGTGGACATTCAATCATCTTCCTTGTGAGCATAAGGATTATACACTTTGAGGACAATCAGCGTGAGGCCGAGTGTCATATGAGAGTCCACGTCACAGTAATGTTTAGACCGTAGAGGAGTGTAAGAACCTACATGCTCACAGATTTGTACTAAAGATATTATTGCTTCTTCAAACCCAGGTTGTGTCCTTATACCTGCTGTGATGATTCAGAAGCGGGCATTAATATTTAGTGCATCTCATACTTCTGATCTGACATATGTGTCTATATACAGTACAGTATTCTGATACAGTTGGCATATAGGGTGCTTTGTAAATATGGTACTTCTGTATCATGCCTTGTTGTTTTCCATAGTGTTCCACCAGTGTTGAGTCTTGGGCATAGTTCATGAAGGTTGAAGTCAGTTTGCTGACATGGAATTTATACACATTTATAACATTTAAAATGATGTACATTCACCAAAAATATGGAAAAAACTAATTTGTAGTCACTTTGTGCTTCTCTTCTTTCATGAATTGACGTAAAAGATGTAAGATTTGTTCTGTGCACGCAAATGGCTTATTTATCACGAATTTTGTTTGCAAATTTGCTAAAATCTGTGTTTGTGACCCCTTCGCTATGATAATCCAGGCGCAGGTGTGGCAAATCAAAATACGCTGATTAAAAAGCAGGATTATTGCGCAGATGTGCCTTGGACTGGTGACAATAAACAGCCACTCCGAAAAGATTTGTTATACAACACAATGTCATCAACGTCACGTTTGGATGGGTGAACAATTGGCATGCTGAATGCAGTAATGTTCACAAGAGCCATTGCCTGTGAACTGAATGTAATGGTCAAGTGCTCAATAATACAGATTTGCCCAAATTCGTGAACAAAATTTGAGTGATATCAATTTTTTTGTCCACATTTCTTACAGTAGGTCTTTTAATTCAACTCAGAAAAAATAGGAGCGAATATTTTTTGTATATATTTTTGTTGAGTATGTTTATGCAAATGCAGGCTCAGAATAAACTCCTTCATCTTTGTCTAAACAGTAGAGTGCAGACAGAAATACAAGAAGACATGTTTTAATCTTGATGAAGATGAAGAAAGCACAATTAGGTAAAAGGAGACGAGTTAATTACATTCAGTCTGGTTTGGCCTCTGGTTTGCCTGCTGCCTATGTCTGTTTGATAGCATTGAAGACTGCACAACGAGGTATGGTGAAGTTAAAAGTACCAGGTGAAAGTGGGAAGGAGCTGACATAGATTACTGTTAAAAATCATCCCAACAGTTTTTGATGAAAGGGTTCTTAGAATCGTGAGGGGTCGTGCGTGGAAGGGGAAAAAAAAGATTTTTTTTTTTTTAGTTTCTTTGATGTATAATTACAGGGCTGTACTTACAGCATATTCCATGTTCCAAGTCAGACTCGATTTAAGCGACTTTTCCGCTGCTCTAACATTATGTAGGTCAACCAGTTGAACATTTTCTCAGTGATGCCGAAGCTATGCATTCAGGTCCCAGACTGCACAGCGACAACACAACTTTCTCCTTTCTGCAAAGCTCTTTTTTCATCACTTGGTGTGGCAAACTTTTATTCTCTCTCTATTTTAGGGTCCACATGGAAATAATTGGCAATCGTACACAACAACAACAACAACTCAAGCATGAAGTATATCTTATCTTGTGGGTGGGGGGGGGGGGGGGGCGGTGGTTGTGTTGGACAACAACTTCTATGGCACAAAGTAGAGCTAAAGTTTCTGAGCAGCCTATTGTTTCCTCCCGAGCCGTGGTAACCCCCCCGATCCACTCCATCTCATTCCGGCGACTCTTTGCACAGCCATGGTGCACTGCTAAATGAGACAGGAGAAATATTGCAGGAGGGCGCAAGGCCTTATTGCTTACGCCCGCGGGCAGGCAGTTTATCACCGCGCGAATGAAAAACAATGACGACGTCAAGTCGCTCTGCCGGGGCTGCTGCTGCTGCTGCTCGATCGAGCGGTGGCAAAGGGAGCATGGCTTGTTCTTCAGGGTTCCCTCCAACACGTCACCTCTCCTCAGCAGAATCACTTAGCCAGAGCCCATCAGGCAGATGTCGAGAGGCTTTTAGAGGCATTTATGCAACCAGTAACAAGACAACAAAGTCGTTGCAATAAGCAGTGATGCCAGTAACGCGTTACTAAGTAACGCGTTACTGTATTTTGACCACTTTTTTCGGTAACGAGTAATCTAACGCGCTACTATTTCCAAACCAGTAATCGGATTAAAGTTACTCATCAAGTCTCCGTGCGTTACTATTTTTGTTATTTTCATTTTGCTTTCTTGTCGTGAGGCCATGCTCACGTTTTCAGCATGAGGACTCATGTATAGGCTCCACGCAGCGACACAAACGCAAACAGCAATGCAAGGAGGAGAGAGGCGCGTTTCCTATATGAAAATACAGTCAGTGGGCATATTTTGAGTTTGAGTCATCTACACATGACAACATTAAGGTACGTTGTACACTCTGTGTTGGCGACAAAGTGCTAGGCCTATCTAGCCAAACATCCCGAGTTCGCATAGCGCCTCCCTGACGCACGCAACGGAGAGGGAGAGAGGGAGAGAGAGGCGCTGTGTGTGCCCGACGGGCATCCAAAACAGAGCACCCTGACTGGGTTGTTTCGTTATATCATTATCAACCGATACATTTTCAGTGTAGGCTGGCTTTTATCTCTTTTCTCCCGAACTAAATGAATCAGTTCAATATAGTACAGTAGCGTCAGTCAGTGCCCCCCAAAAAGTAACATTTAAGACCGCATCTAACTCCAGACAACGCGAAAGTGTAGGCTACTCTTGTCTCATAAGAGTAAAAAATAGGCTAATAATGATAGTCTTGCGCACTGCACTGTTAGTAACAGTGATTTTAGCATCGCCCATGGTGGATTAAATTATTGCAAAAGACTTGTCGAGGTGAGTTTAACAAGTGCAATTTAATTGGCATATTCTAAATGGCTACAGTAGAAGGATGCACGAAAAGCCCAAAATCTTCATATTTTATTAGCCTACCACAGTTTCTATCTATAGCCCTTCC
>NC_085015.1:24364616-24367116 GCF_963854185.1 Sardina pilchardus
CGCGCCAGCACAGCAGGGCCATGGAGCTGCAGTCACACCCTTTGAACACTGATCCTATTAAGATTGGCCCTGCTGCCGGTGATGCTGCGGGCAATTTTACAGTGTACCTGAGGATAGAAGCGTCTCTCAGCCCAACTTGGCATATCTGGCTATCACTCTGGGCTAACATACTGTAGCTGGAGAAGTCACTTTTGTCACTTATACTGTTCTCTCTGGAGACAGTGGTCATGCAATACCATACCACACATTTCAGTGGTACGGATACTGTATGTGACCAATCTTCCCATATTCCCATATTAAATTGTCTGTTCATCTCTGATGGTATAATCATCTAATTACCTGGTTGAGTATGTGTATGTGTTGAGTTTAAGGACCCACTAAAAAATGAGATGGTTCATCTCAAGGGGCTTACCTTGAAATGAAGAATAATGAATAAAGAATGTGGTGATACACATATGCTTTCTATTTCACAAGTTGTATAATGTTGTGAAATGATGTTCAAGGTAACCTTGGTTCATTTGACTGGCTGTATTTTGGTACACTTAACATTGAGATGCTCAGTAGACAAGTTTTGGACCGGTTGAGAGCAATAGTTATAAAGGGCCTTTTAAACAGTCTGTGTATTTCAGCATACAGTCGTTGCTTGTTGGATTCTAAAATCAAAAGGCTCTTACTGCTTTCAGACTGGTACAAAATGTATGGTTGGCTATCTGGTATGTTTTGGACTCAACAAAAACATAAAACAAACACTCATGTTTTTCACCCTATTTTTAAAGTAAAAGCAATTTATTCACAGGTGAAGTGCTCACTAAAATCTGTATTAGTTAGCATTTCACTTTTGACCAGATAATCCACCCACCTGGCAGGAGTGACATTACGACATATCAAAAGGTGCTGATTAAAAAGCCGGATTACTGCGCAGACCTGACTTGGACAGGTGATGATGAAATGTGCTTTGTCACGCAACACATGCCACTAATGCCACAAGTTCTTTTGAGGACGTGCACACTTGGCATGCTGACTGCAGGGCTGTCAATCAAAGCTGTTGCTCTAATTCACCTCCACCTGCTCTCACTCACCTTCACCACAGGCCCAATTATACAGGTGAAGTGCTTACTAATACTGGCCGCGTTTCCCAGATTTGTTAAAAAGTGTTAAAACTTCTTAGGAGTGTTCTTAAAACATTCTTAGAGCGCTCCTAAGAAGTTCTTAGAACTTAAGAGCTTCTTAACGAATCTGGGAAACGCGGCCACTATTGCTTGCCAAATTTGTGAACACAATATAGCCTGGCTATCACCAGACCAAGCTTAATCTTTTGAGATTGAGCATTAGTCTGGGGAGTCTGCGCTGTGTTTCTACTGCACAAGAGGTGTGATCAATGGTTCAAATGACTCTGTACGCTTGGATAGTCCTTCAACCAATCAGACTAACGATCAGGGTGCGCCAGATGGATAAGCCAGTTTGTGATTGGTTACCAGAAAATTTGTAACAGAAGCAAAAGAGATAAATGCTTCCAGCCTGAGCTGCAGGGCGAAATCCATTCGCCGTCAGATCGAGCTGAGTTTACCCAGTTTAAACACTTATGGATTTTTACCAAAGCTGTAAATGCAATTTAAGTGAAATTAAGTCTTTTTCGCTTGTAATTGAATGGATACCACATTTCAAAAACGTTCATCACAGTGTCTATCTCTATCCTGATACACTGTCTAAGACCTGCTGCTGCTGTGGAGGTGTTGGTCAAATAGCTGAGTTCACTGGGCTCTTCTCAACCCTCTCTCCTCGGTCCTCCATCCTTAGTCCTCCGGCTCATTCCCACTGATCTATAAAGAACACTGGATAGACTATCCCGTTGTTGCGGCCCCATCATTCTTTATAGCTCAGTGGGAACGAGCCCGAGGACCGAGGACCGAGGAGAGCGGGTTGAAAGGAGCCTAGTGAGTCACTGAATTCATGGCGGGTGTCTACTGCCCCCCCCCCCCCCCCCCACATCTGGATGAGTCTGGCCCCAGCAGGGGCTCCATTTCAGCTGGGCCCTCTTCGCCTGCGTTGTCCCGGGAGACGATTCAGGCTCCTCAAAGTTCTCCAGCCACCCGCCGCCTGCCTGCCTGCCTGCCACCGCCGCTGTACAGTAGCTGGTAATCCGCCGCGATTGGCCTCGGTGTCGGTGATTAGCAGCATCGTCTCGCGCGTGACAGGACAGCTCTGCTGCCTCCCGGAGGGAAAGCCGGCGTCTCCTGGAGGAGGACCTGCCAGTCATCATCTGGGTCTATCTCTTTCGCCAGCATTTCTCTCTTTCCTGCCTTCCCTCGTTCCTTCCCTCCTTCCATCCCTTCTTTGCGTCGCGCGTCAGTTTTTTTTCTCTCTCTCCGCCTCGAGCTTTTTCCGCTGTCACCTTCGCTTTTTTTTTTTTCGGGGCGGATTTAGTTGGGAGAGTTCAGCGAGACGGAGGCGTCCTGGCAGGCTTGTGGCATGGGAACACATGCTTAGCAAGACAAACCCG
>NC_085015.1:24377116-24382116 GCF_963854185.1 Sardina pilchardus
ATGACGGTAGTGAAAGGTGAGGAACGTATGACAGGGAAGGACATGTGGAGCGGTGTCAAGGGAGAGAGGGAACTCACAGGAGTAGTGAAGAACTCCAACGGAGCAGGGGAGAGGAGGAAGGAGACTGCAAGGAGAGATCTGATGTGAGGAGATGTGGAGGACAGAGGAAAGAGAGAGAGAGGGGGGAGAGTGGGGGGAGGTAGAGAGAGAGAGAGTGAGTGGGGGGAGGTAGAGTGAGAGAAACACAAATGTGAGAGAATTAGGAGAGAGGATCGTGAAATAGAAACAGACGGAACAACAGCAATGTGAGAGAATTAAGAAAGGTGTGAGAGAAAGAGAGAGAGGGATAGAGGTAGGGAGAGAGAGAGAGAGAAAGAAAGGTGACAAGAGCAACACTTAAAGGTGAAAGGTGGGAGGGTGAAAGAAAGAGAGGTAGTGACAGCAGCAGACAGGTGAGAGGAGCTTGAGAGGTCAGGAGTACAGAGAGAGAGAGAGAGAGAGAGAGATACAGAAAGAATAGAAGGAGAACGATGGGAAAAGGCATTGTGAGGGAATGAGAAGAAACAGATGAAAGAGGGTAGAAAGATATAGAGAAAAAGAAAAAGTCTGAGGAAGATGTATAGACATGTGGTGAGAATATTTGAAAGAAGTTGGAGAACTGTATGGAGTGAGAGAGACAAAGAGGCGGAGAGGTAGTGACTGACAGCAGCAGAGAGGTGAGAGAGGAGCCTGAGAGGTCAGGAGTACAGAGAGATAGAGCTGGAGAGAGAGAGAGAGAGAGAGAGAATGAAAGAGAGTGAAAGAGATATGCAGTCCATGCAGGGCACCTGACACCAGAGATCAGGGATCACGTAGAGGAAGCACTACTGACAGGGCTGGACTGACATGGAGACAGTGAACAGACTTCTCTCTTTTTTCCCCTCTCACAACGACTCAATCCATCCCTCTCTTTTTCTCCCCAAATGTCCACTCCTCCAATCTCTACCCCTCCTCTTCACTTCTCCCTCTGTTCTCCCACACCTCTCTTTTCTGTTCTCTCGCTCTCTGTAGGATCACGACAACAGTGGCCTGCAACATGGACCTGACCAAGTACCCCATGGACAGACAGACCTGTACCCTGCAGCTGGAGAGCTGTAAGACACACACCATCTCCCTCTTTCCGCCGCTTAACCCGCATACAGACAGCCCAGCGCTTGCCACTTCAAAGGATGACATTAGTTTAACTTTGTTGCATTTTGACTCGCTTTGAGAATATTTATCTCTCCTGTAATTGCTGAAGTGCATTAGCATTCCCTGGTCTTTCATCGTAAGACTCTTCCTGTCTGAACGAGGCTTTAGAATACACAGGAGCCACTATTGAATAAGATCTGATCTGTCCCAGTGTGACACGGTGACTTAATGCAAAATAAGAGGCATCCGACGCATTCGTACTTACATTATTTAGTGTTCTGCTGAATTACTGTCAATGCTGCGAGTGTTTCTCCTGGGTGTTGATTCAGAGATGGCCAGACGTGGATTCTGTGTTCCACTGGAGTTGCACAGAACTTGCATCATAAATTGTTGGTGAGCGACTCCGCAACTTTCGAGTGATGTGGGCCACTCGTATACCCAGCTCTGAATTTTTTAACCGAATTTAAAACTTTTTCGACATTTCGCCCAACATATGCTTTTTTCTTGAGAGAGAGAGAGAGAGAGCGAGAGCCCAGGAAGGATCTGTGGTAGGACCGCATTTTATTTTTAAGCGTACCCCCTCGAGCAAATGTGGTCTGCAAGGCTGTTTTCCATAAAAGACCAGAGAGCCAAGGCAACAGGCGGACTGCAGGCTTCCCTCCCTGGGCAGGCTTTTCCCGGCGTGATGGAGCGTTATCGGCTCAGACGGCTGGAGGAGCTCCTGGGCTCCTTCAAAGTGGTGGAGAGGTAACGGTGGGGGTGGCTCTCTGCTCGCCGCCACTGGTGCAGGCTCCCTTCAGGCGGGGACGGAGTAACTGACAGGCCTGGACGGGCCTGCAGGTTGTTGTCCATCAGACAGACAGAGAGAGAGATAGAGAGAGAGAGAGAGACAAAGGAGAAAAAGACATACACACATACACAGGCAAATACACACACACACACTGTACACACACAAGCAAGATGTCTGAGGAAGATGCAAAGCCAAGGCCAAGAGCGATATATGGGGGGTAGAAGGAGGGAGATAATGGAGTGACCAAGACAGAGAGAGAGAGAGAGAGAGAGAGAGAGAGAGAGAGCAATGGTACTTAAACAGGAGACAGACAGGGATGGGGAACTGAGAAGAAATAAAAAAACAGCCCTCCACTGTATAAAAGGATGGACAGGTGAGTGCACTGATCCCTCTCTCAGAGCTCTCTGGTGGAGGCGATGGCCGAGGGCTGACCATCCCTCAGAGTTCTGGCCCTCAGTCGCTGTCCGTGGTGCTGAAGCATCTCCCTGGGTGTCAGTCGTGCCATGGAAGGCTTTCAGAGTGTCAGTAGCAGAGTATTTGTCAGCTAAAAACAGCTGGCTATATACTATTCAGTATTATTTCTCAAATGTCAGCTTCTGAAACAGCTTAAATGACGAGGAATGAACTGTCTAATTGACCTACCACGTGCCATTTCCAGAATGTGCTCTAGTCGTGTGCAGTATGGTACACATTTTGTACACAGCATGTTCCCAAGCACTGTATGTTCACTTTCGTACATCTTTACATACCTTAAGGATGTCTATTGCATAAGAATGTGTACTGGCTTACATAAGGCTGTGTTTATATTCATATTTGTTTATAGACACTGGTTGGCTAACACCACCAGCACCACCAGTGGTCTCATTAAGTATGACCCTGTACTTTACAGCGTATAGGAATGGACATCTAAAGTCTATACAGTATGGCCTGGAACATTTAAAATTAGCATGAGTGATATTCTGAAACGAAACATGTGAAACATCGCTAAAATATTTATTCAGTAATGACAAGAATAAAGTCCATACGAGTTATATATGTGCAATGAAAGATTTATTATGATGCTTCATTTTCCTCTTCATTCACTGCATATTCACAACCATGTGACCACATTTAAAGCTGCCCTGGCAAGTTATGAATGTTTAAATGCTTTTTATGCTGACTACCTGGAACATATGACAGCAAGCAATGCTTCAGGAAGTGTACTCCTTGGCATTATGAAACATGCAGCATAATATTATACAAGATACTGTATAGGAAGCATTTATGATGTGGAGGTTAAGAACCCTACACTCGGGAGTTGCATTACACAGTGAAATGACCTGACTCAAATATAGCTTCTTTGACCTCTTCCTATAGATTTGAACATTTCCTATAGAGTGAACAGCCATTCTAAATGTCAGACAACACTCACATTTTTTTAAACAAAGGCCTCTACTTAAACATAATATATATTCAAAACATTACTGTAAGTGCTAAATTGAGAGCCAGAAGTCTGTTTTAAAAGTGTGAGTCATTATTGTACAGCCGCCTGTTCTCGTGAATCAAGTCTTATACTGTAGTTTGGTTAGAATGCAACCCTATGGTTGAGCGTTGAATGAACTCAAGCATCTCGGACTTTGCATAGGTCTGGCATCCTAGTGTGAGTGTTTGTCTCTCTCGCTCTCCCTCTCCCTCTCTGCCCTTGTTTTCCTGTCATGGATGAAAGTTGAGAGCGAGAAAAAAAATAGGCTACTGATAATTGAGAATACGGTCGCCTTGAAAAATGAGAGGCCTACACCCCCATTCTCTACCAGAAGTTAATTAAAGAGTGTAATGAAAACACAGCTGGCATAAACAAATACACACTTAAATAAGGCAACAGCCGAAGTAGGCTTGATGACTTTTTAGGTTAGGGCGAGGCCCGCTGTGCTTAATTTGTGCCCTAATTTAACTCATTTTATCATTGCCACACAATTACTCCCCTACTTCAGCAACGTGCTTGCGTAACGCTGTTGTATCAGTCTAACGCAAGGAGCTATGTAATTAAACATCTATCTTGCAGCCTAATTAAACACCAAATTGCTGCATTTATCTAGTCATGGGCTATTGCTTACTAGCTTGTTCGAGTATGGGTGTGGCTGGGTTGGCTCAGCTGTCTTCGGTAATGTTTCTTCAAGCACTTGAGGAGCTATACCTGGGATTTGCTTGATAGTTGGCACAGACTGAATTGAGGGCAGAGGATCAGGGTACGGTATTCGGTGAAGGGAGAGGCTGTAGAGATAAGAGAACATGATTTCTGTGAAGGAAAGCATGTACGGTTCCTTTCACCCTTCACAGATCAATTATGCATGCCTTTTTTTCTCCCGCGCGAAAAAAATATGTTCTGTCCTAGGGGGATTCGCGCGCGATACATGTCAGGCATGTCTCAGTAAGGCGAAGCTGTCTCATGTATGGGAAAGGTTTCCTCAATAAAAAAAACGCCTTTCAAGTACCTGAGTGCTGATCAGTAAGTCAACAGCGCCGCCTAGGGTAGAATAACGATAATACTGTCTGTTGTGAAATGTTGAGAGAAGTCGTTGTAACCTTTTTTTTTTTTTTTGTCAGACCATGGCGCTACATTTCACCGACAAACTAATATTTACGCTTATGAAATACACACTGGTGATACAATTAAAGTTACATTTAAATGGTTTACGATGTCTATCTTTGTTTGTTGTTATGTTTATTCCTGTAGGGGGCTACAACGTGAAAGACGTTGTGTTCTACTGGACCCGTGGGAACCAGTCTGTGAGCGGACTGGACACTCTGCAACTGGCCCAGTACACCCTGGAGGACTACTACACTTCAGAGTCTGAGGCGGTTTATGAGACTGGTGAGTCATCCACAGACAGACAGAGAGACAGACACACACACACACACACACACACACACACACATGGAGACAGAGTGAGGAAGAGAGAGAGCAAGAGATGTGGGCACACTGAATCTTATGAATCGGCATGACTCTTATCAGCAAGCAGAGAATAAAACAGTATGACTCTTATCAGCAAGCGGGCTTCTA
>NC_085015.1:24384616-24392116 GCF_963854185.1 Sardina pilchardus
CTGCTTCAGCTTCATCTTCGGCGCGCTCATCGAGTACGCCGTGGCCCACTTCTGCACCTTGCACCAGCCCAACGCCGCCCACGCCTACATGGTGAGCGCTACAGCCTTCATCTTCGTCTTCGTCGCTCACCCCCGCGCGCTGTCAACAGCAGTGTCGTCCATGTCCTCGTTGTCGCTTGTCGTTGTCACTTTGTTCTCTCGCCGTGTCCTCCTCAGCGAGAGCTGTCAACGTCGTCTAGCCGTTGTTGTCATCTTCATTATGCTCGCCGGCGCGTCTTCATTCGACTTCATTTGGTCGAGGCAGTGTGGTCACTGTCATCTCCATCTTCACTGTCAGCATTGCGGCGTATGCCATCACCTCTGTTGTTCAAAGGCAAAGGATGATTAGTCAAGCGCACATCCCATGGTCACTTACACTGTCCAGCTCAGTACGGCCTAATGACACATTACTGTGGAGTGTTTGTGTTTGTGGTGCCGATGGAAAATAAGGTGCATGTTTGTCTTTTTATCCGTACAAATAGAGATATTGGATATTGTGTGTTGTATTATTTAAAGTTGGTCAATAGCCTACAGATAGCATAGGTAGACATATTTTTGTCTTTATGTGTATGGAAGTGAATGATGCAACATTTATGCCCTGTTATGTGGGCCGGTGTTGAGGTACATGAATTAAAGTCTAGTCCTAGACTAAAAGAGAATCTCAATGAAGGTATCCTTTGAAAAAAAAGTTTTAATCCACGTATGAGAAACTGGACCAGTGTGTTCAAAGCACTGACTCATCTGTTCATCTTTATATTGAGAGCATTTAAGTTCATGTAGACGGTTGTGCACAGTATGGTATGTTCAAAACGTATGGTCATGCATGTGTTTTTTTTTTGGGGGGGGGGGCATGTTCAGTATGGGCAGGAGATGCAGGAGCGCGAGGACGAGATGAACGGCATCGTCACCTCCATCGGCGGCAGCCACGCCCTGCGGGCACGCAAACGCGAGGAGGTCCTCAGCCGCACGGCCAGCACCGGCAGCCCCACCCACAGCCTGCCCAAAGATGGCGAGCTGGCGGGGAGCCCCAGCGCGGGCGGCGGCACGCCCTCCGACCAGCGGGGGCGCTGTGCGCGGACCATGTCTATGGTGGGGCGCGTGGCGCGCTTCCTGTACTGCTGCCACGTGGAGAACCCGCACTACATCGACAACTACTCTCGCCTCTCCTTCCCGCTCTCCTTCGTCTTCATCAACCTGCTCTACTGGACCTACTACTTGTACTTTTGAAACGGGGGCGGGGGGACTGCAGCAGGGCTTGCAGTGCAGTTGTGTGTACTGTATGTGTATGTGTGTGTGTGTGTGTGTGTGTGTGTGTGTGTGTGTGTGTGTGTGTTTCGACAGTCGTTTGTGAGTTATATATGTATTCCATCACTTTCTGTATGTAATTAATTTTTTGACACGTTTCGTTTAGATTAGGAGTGTCATAATGCTTGTGAGTTCAGTTAGGTACTTGTGTGTATGAATGCAGTGTGTTTTAGATTGAGGTTGTGGCGTGTGCTTGTCACCGAGTCAGTTCTGTTTAAGTGTGTATGTGTGTGTGTGTGTGTGTGTGTGTGTGTGTATATCTGTGTGTGTGTGGGTGTGTGTTTGTGTGTTTGTATGTCTGTGTTGGTGATGGGAGAGTATACCTCTATACTGGGATAAAGTGGCCTTTGTTTACCAGAGGAGCTTTACCATTACAGAGAGAAACTAAACAGGAGCTCTACTCTGCAATAACTCCATCAATATGACATATAAAGAGAGGAGATGACAACATAGAAATAGTGCTATTCATGGACCTGCACTAGACTATGGTATTAGCTTTGAATGTAGTCATGAATTTTACAACCAGACAGCAATATTCAAAAGTACACCCAATCCGCAATAAACTAAATCTGCAGTGTCAAACTAGGTTGCTTCCAATAAGTTGAATATAGACTTGGAGATAGTTCTTATCGCGTCATTCGAAGTTTTGAGGTCATTGTGCATTTAGATATCATACTGGCAGCTGCCAAATCAGGCAATTGCAGGACCAAAGACAAAACTGATTTGCTATATGGATCAAACACAAAGTTTTATTTTTTAACTTGGTTGGATGACCAAATTCGAAACTATAATTGAGCTGGAGGTTTTCTTTGTATATTTAGCACTTATCTACAAGGTTGTGATATGGTTCGCTGGGCAGGCTTGCCTGAATAGCTATCTCTTTCTCTGTGTGCTTTTTAGTTACGTCACACACAATTTTCTCTCTGTAATTGAAGTCAGGATGGTTAGATACGTAAATTGCAGACAGGATGAGTTAATCCTGTCCTTTTTTTCCAGGAATCAGTTTGTGTCCTTAATCTATTTACAACAATGCATGCCTAAATATCCCGCCCTCTGTCATTGTGTCGTATTCCTTTGAAATAATCGTTGTTTGTCTTATTGTTTATGTCCAATCAGAAAGCACTTTTCAAGAGATATTTAAGACTATTATGTCACCAGGTATTCAATGAGTTCATTTGTTATGCCTGCACGTGTTGTTTATATCCGACTAGACTACACGTTTTCACGGCCATTCCTAAACAAACCCCTTGGAACTGTTCATAGCAAGTATTAATTTATGGGTGCAGAACATTTTTTGGAGGGCAGCTAACATTCTCATCACAACAACTCAGAATTAACAGTCCATCATAATGGTCTTAATTATTCTCTTCTTTGTATATATAATTCATTGTTTAAAAATGTTACACTTCTCAGAAAGGTTGTACAATACATGTCACTGGCATATTAATCCAGGGAAGAGAGAAGGCGTACTTGCTCGTTTTTATTTTCACCTCTTGATATGATATGCCCTCACTTTATTTACTGTGAATGTGCCACCGTTGACAGGTATGCAAACTACATATTTGTGTGTTTTCAAAGCTACGCTGTGTAGATAATTATGGTCTTCCTACTGCACTGACAGGCCTCTGCCACTTTCTGATGTGTTCATTTTATGTTTTAGTTTAATGCTAGAAAAAAAAAAAAAAAAAAAACAGTGTGAATACTTAATGCAGTCGCTCCATTCAGGTGGGGGGGTTTTGGAGGAGACGTTTGCAGCAATGATGCTTTTGTATAGTGCATGGAGGTTTTGCTTTTTTGTTTGTTTTTTTTTTAAAGGGAAAAAAAACATTTTGAATGGAAAAAATACATAGAATCAGGTACGTTTTTCATGCATGAGAAAACGAGAGCTGGTTTAGCTCACAAAGCACCTGCGAACTACAGCAGCACATGCAAGAGTAGGACTTAAGCATGGTACTTATCAGAGAACAGGCTGACTTCAATTTACAGGGCAGCTTGGCCTCAAAATAGCATAGCACTGGGCATTTTGGAAGTGGAAGTTACTGTAGGCAAGAGTGGAATAATTCCTGGTCTAAATGGATCGTTCCCAGTGATAACCGAGAAGTCATGTCGTTATGAATTCAGTTTTAACACACATGGCTCTCTGAGCCGTTCCTTCCTGTAAGATAACTTTTCTCATGTCAAATGTCATGTGACCTCATTATATTAGGACATTGTGGCCCTGCTCCTCGGGTTATCTGACCAAAACACTCATCTTCTTCTTCTCGGTTCTGCCATTCAAACTAAAGAGGCGGATTTCTTCCCTGACTCCTCTTGATTGATAAGAGGCACTGCTGAGACCTCCTGAACTCTGCGGAGCACTGATCCTGACACACTGAGATAAGAGATGAGCTGTGGCGAACACTCCGTTAACTCCCGTTGGAATTCAGGCCCGGTTCCTTTGTTGTGTTTGACTCAATGCAGGCATGAGATCAGTCAAATGGTGCAACTGCGGATCAAGTCAGTTAACCTCAGCATTGATTGCATTCCTCCATTCAATTTTTCACTGAACTTTTCTCTCTCTCTGTCCTGGCACACAACTGCAAACCTACAGTTGTGACGTTGTAAGAGCTGCAAGAAGGCACTTTTCACTAGATGGTGCAGAGGCGGTTGAGGTGTAGGTGGAGTATCCTGTCCGCCTACCTACAGTAGTCCCTTTGTCTGTGAGACATAGAAAGACAGGGATTTTGCTCTGAATTAGGTGCCAGTGCTTTGACAGTCTTCCCGTGAAACTTTTAAAAGCAACTGGTGATTGGCAGAAGGACCAATATGGACAAATCTCACCAAATGATTTCCCCAGCCAGCTCTTTCTGAGATTAGTGTTCTCATTAGACAAATTAAGGAGGAAAGATGTGAGAGGTGGAGCTGTTTTTTCTCCTCACTCGCACACTCACAGATACAAACATATATACAGATATATGTATGTCTGTATATGATAAGTATACATACATGTGTGTGTGTGTGTATATATATATATACATATATATATATATACATACACACACACACACACACACACATACAGTACATACACATATACAGCATACAGTGGGTATAGTAAGTATTCACACCCATGCTAAAGTTGACTAAAAAGAGGAATATAAAATCATCTTTTGAGAATTGATTGTAATGCCTTAATTCAAAAAATGAGTAAAAATAAAACCGCTAAGGACACTAATTTTCTTTGTGATTGAAGAATGTATCGTAAATAGATAAATGTTCTTCCTTAAATACAGGTTGCATAAGTATTCAACCCCTATGTTAAATTCCCATAGGAGCAGGAGGAGTTTTTATATGTTTTTATTTTTAAAGGCCAGCTATTTCATGGATCCAGGATAATATGCATCCTGATAAAGTCCCTTTGGCCTTTGGAATTAAAATAGCCCCACATCATCACATACCCTTCACCATAGATAGAGATTGGCATGGTGCTTTTTCCAGTTAGCCTATTAGCCTGTTTGATTTGCATTGAGCTCAATGAGCATCAAACAGGCTAATTGGCTAACTGTAAAAAGCACCATGCCAATCTCTAGCTATGGTGAAGGGTATGTGATGATGTGGGGCTATTTTAATTCCAAAGGCCAAGGGAACTTTATCAGGATGCATAATATCCTGGATCCATGAAATAGCTGGCCTTTAAAAATAAAAACATATAAAATATCCTCCTGCTCCTATGGGAATTTAACATAGGGGTTGAATACTTATGCAACCTGTATTTAAGGAAGAACATTTATCTATTTACGATACATTCTTCAATCACAAAGAAAATTAGTGTCCTTAGCGGTTTGATTTTTACTCATTTTTTGAATTAAGGCATTACAATCAATTCTCAAAAGATGATTTTATATTCCTCTTTTTAGTCAACTTTAGCATGGGTGTGAATACTTACTATACCCACTGTATATATAGAGAAAGAGAGAAAGAGAGAGGGAAGGAGAAAGAGAGAGAGAGGGAACACAAGCCAGGATTGCAGCCTGAGCTTTTTGTGATGCAATTTATTGCAGCCTAGTTCGATGCTTGGTGGAGGCTGGTCAGTGCCAAATACTATGCCAAAGAAATAGTGTCTCCACAGTCCTCCTCTCCTCCATCTCCCTCTGTGTGCTCCTAAATAGCTGACTTCCATTACATCCTATAACTGGACCTATCAAATACAGTCCCTGACTAAATGTTGCTGTAAAACCACCAACGCTAATAGTCAGCACTTAAAATACTCTTGACAATCAGTCTGTCATGTTGGCAGTTAATGCAACAGGAGTGAAACCCTCTGTGGCTCCTCTGAAGTGTTTAACTGAACACCATTAATGCTGGGAATATACTGTACAATCTGGCCACACCGCTTCAGAGCACGAGGAGTTGCGTATGCATGTCGAATGTATATGCTTACATTATGAATAAGAGGAGATACGCGCGGCAGATTCTGATCCAGGCACAGGAGACCCACCTCCACAGGCGGTATAGGCCTCATGTGGATAAGGCTCCCTGCTGATCACTTCTGAACGTAAAGAAACATCTCAGTGGGGTGGAATATGTGAGCCAGGAAGCTTGGGGAAGTCGAGGCCAGCCAGTGTGTTTGGGAATGCTAGATATGATTTATTTGCTTTTGCGGTTTCACTAAATGTACTATTTCTGATGTGGTTTTGGTTTGAAGAACATTATTTTGTTTCTCTCTCACGATCCCAGCTCTTAGCAATGATAGCCAGCAAACTTAGTAATAATATCAGTAAACACTATATTTTTAAGGACAAGGTTTTCTATTTTCTTGTAGGGGAGCTCTTTTAGAAGACAATACAAGTGTACCTTAATATGGTTCCCAGTAAAAATACAATAACCAAAACATATTATTTTAAGCAACAGGTTCTTAGTATAGCCATACCTTACCCTGTTCACCAGAAGAAAGCTAGTGGTTCAATACTGACATTGACAACTGAATTGTTGTGAATGAAACTACTTGGCTCCAAAAAGGTTTTTTTTCCCCCAGTGGGCAAATGCACGACACAGACGTGTGGTGGATTATTTAGTCAGGTTGAAGTATGGCTCGGTGTCAACTGATGTAAATACCGATGGAAACTCTGGTCCATATATAACGATCCTTTTTCCAGACATGCATCTCTTTGTCACCCCTCTGGCCCAGTTTGGTGTGTATTAGCAGGTGATGACCTCTGGTTTAAAATATAACAATAGACTTACAGAGGTGTAGAAGTCAGTATTTTGTAGATGTTTAAAAATTGTTTTAATACTGTAAATTGCACCACTATGCATGTACAGTTGACGTTCCAGAGTAATAAAAACCTCTTTTTCATAAAGGTGCATTTGTTTGAAGTCTGATCTTTGTTCATGCACCACATTCAACAAGTATAAGCTAGTCTACATGGGTGTAGATGTTTTTTATGAGGTAGACTACAAGGACACTACAATCCTATTCTGATATATGTGTTGTATGATACCCTAATATTTCATAAATGTTCAGCAACGTGACAAGTTAATTGGTTGCTCGAGAAATACTGTTCGCTGTAGCCGATACTGTTTCAGTTACTTTCACGCCTCTTACCTTCCAACGGTGATTGAATACCACAGCCCATATTGCTTTAGGACGGCTCGTACCACACGGTGGTGCTATTCTACCAAACTCCATGCACTTCGAAAACAGCATTACAGTAATCCAGGCAAGAGACGAGAATGATTACCATGACATAGCACTTATTCAACAAATTTCCCTTCAGCCTCTTAGGCGAAATCTTCTCTGGCGAGGGCGTCAACCCTAACCCTTTAAAGTGCCTCTCAGATTAGCCAGTCAAGCGCCAAGGGAGCTTTGCATCCTCTCACGGGGGGACCGTGATGACCCAGGAGTTGAACCTGACGACTGCACACCAAGGCCATTGCTGTGTTTAAGAAGACGAGAAAAAAACCTCTCCCTGCGCCGGTTATTATCACCCACTGACTTGGCATGATTCTGAAACTCCCACGAGGATTCGAAGTGCGCGAGCGTGAGGGGAAACAACGTGAGCGGATCAAAGCAGCCGCGGGAATAATCTGTTAACCTCATTAGCATACCAAACCCAGAACAACATCATATCTCGGTGGCTAGCGGAGCAAAAAAAGTAGGGGTGAAAAAAACAGTAA